>NW_025533963.1:0-72500 GCF_020615455.1 Coregonus clupeaformis
CATGTATTGTCAGGGAGGATGGAGGAGGTGGAGTGGAGGAAGGAGAGGTGGAGTGGAGGAAGGAGAGGTGGAGTGGAGGGAAGGAGAGGTGGGAGGGAGGAAGGAGAGGTGGGAGGGAGGAAGGAGAGGGTGGGAGGAGGGATGGAGGAGGGGGGGGGGAGGAGGGGAGGGAGGAAGGAGAGGTAGAGTGGAGGATGGAGAGGGGGATGGAAGGAGAGGTAAGAGGGAGGAAGGAGAGGTGGAGGGAGGAAGGAGAGGTGGAGGAGGAAGGAGAGGGAGGGAGGGGGAGGGAGGGAGGGAGGAGGAGGAGAGAGGGAGAGGAGGGAAGGAGGGGGGGGGGAGGGGGGGAGGGGGAGGGGGGGGGGGGAGGGGGAGGAGGGGGGAGGGAGGAGGAGGGAGGGAGGAAGAGAGAGGTGGGGAGGATGGAGGGGGAGGGAGGAAGGAGAGGTGGAGGGAGGAAGGAGAGGGGGTGGAGGAGGAGGTGGAGGGAGGAAGGAGAGGGGAGGGAGGAGGATGGAGAGGAGGAGGGTAGGAGAGGGGAGGAGGAAGGAGAGGGTGGGAGGAGGAAGGAGAGGTGGAGTGGAGGCAAGAGAGGTGGAGTGGAGGGAAGGAGAGGGGGGGAGGAAGTGAGGGGGGGAGGAAGGAGAGGTGGAGTGGATGGATGGAGTAGGTGGAGGGAGGAAGGAGGAAGGAGAGGGGAGGAAGGGGGGGAGGAGGGAGGGAGGGAGGATGGAGAGGAGGGAGGAGGAGGAGAGGAGGAGGAAGGGAGGAAGTGAGAGGTGGGAGAGGAGGAAGGAGAGGGGGGAGTGGAGGAAGAGAGGGAGGGGATGGAGTGGAGAGGAGGGATGAGAGGGTGTGGAGAGGAGGGAAGGAGAGGGAGTGGAGGCAGGATGAGGAGGAGGGAGGAAGGAAAGGAGGAGGAAGGGAGGAAGTGAGAGGTGAGTGGAGGAAGGAGGAAGGAGAGGTGGGAGTGGAGGAAGGAGAGGGAGGGAGTGGAGAGGAGGGAGGGAGGATGGGGGAGTGGAGGGATTTGGAGGTGGAGTGGAGGAAGGAGAGGTGGGAGGAGAAGGAGAGGTGGAGGAGGAAGGAGAGGTGGAGGGAGGAAGGAGAGGTGGAGTGGAGGATGGAGAGAGGTGGAGGGAGGAAGGGAGGAAGGAGAGGTGGGAGAGGAGGAAAGGAGAGGGGGAGGAGGATGGAGAGGTGGAGGAGGATGGAGAGGGGAGGGAGGAAGGAGAGGGAGGGAGGATGGAGAGGTGGATGGAGGGAAGGAGAGGGAGTGGAGGAAGGAGAGGTGGAGTGGAGGGAAGGAGAGGTGGAGTGGAGGAAGGAGAGGAGAGGAGGAAGGAGAGGTGGAGTGGAGGAAGAGAGGGGAGGGAGGGGATGGAGAGGTGGAGGGAGGGATGGAGAGGTGGGAGGGAGGAAGGAGAGGGAGGGAGGAAGGAGAGGTGGGAGTGGAGGGAAGGAGAGGGAGGGAGAGGATGGAGGAGGTGGAGTGGGAGGAAGGGAGGAAGGAGAGGGGAGAGGAGGAAGGAGAGGTGGAGGGAGGGATGGAGAGGTGGGAGGAGGAAGGAGAGGTGGGAGGGAGGGAAGGAGAGGTGAGTGGAGGAAGAGATGGAGGAGGAAAGGAGGAAGGAGAGGTGGAGAGGAGGAAGGAGAGGTGGGAGGGAGGATGGAGAGGTGGGAGTGGAGGATGGAGAGGTGAGAGGAGAAGAGGAAAGGGAGGAGGGAGAGGGGAGGAGGAAGTGAGAGTTGGAGGAAGGAAGGAGAGGAGTGGAGGAGGAGAGGTGGGAGTGGAGGGAAGGAGAGGGTGGAGGGGATGGAAAGGAGGGGAGTGGAGGATGGAGAGGGAGGGAGGAAGGAGAGGTGGGAGGAAGAGGGAAGGAGAGGTGGAGGGAGGAGGGAGGGAGGAGGGAGTGGAGGATGGAGAGGTGGAGTGGAGAGAAGGGAGGAAGGAGAGAGGGGAGGAGGATGGAGAGGGGAGGGAGGAAGGAGGAAGGAGAGGGGAGGGAGGATGGAGAGGTGGAGTGTAGGAAGGAGGAAGGAGAGGTGGAGGGAGGATGGAGAGGTGGAGTGGAGGATGAGAGAGGTGGGAGTGGAGGAAGGAGAGGTTGGAGGAGGAGGAGAGGTGGGAGGGAGGAAGGAGAGGTGGAGGAGGCAGGAGAGGTGGGAGGAGGATGGAGAGGTGGAGAGAGGAGGGAAGGAGAGGGGGAGGGAGGAGGAGAGGTGGGGGGAGGATGGAGGGGTGGGAGTGGAGGAAGGAGAGGTGGAGGGAGGATGGAAAGGTGTGAGGAGGAAGGAGAGGGTGGAGTGAGGAAGGGAGGAAGGAGAGGTGGAGTGGGAGAGGAAGGAGGTGAGGTGGGGGGGGAAGGAGAGGAGGAGGAGGAGAGGGAGGGAGGAAGGAGAGGTGGAGTGGAGGGAAGGAGAGGTGGGAGGGAGGATGGAGAGGGGAGGAGGAAGGGAGGAAGGAGAGGGGGAGAGGAGGAAAGGAGAGAGGTGGGAGTGGAGGATGGAGGAGGGGATGGGAGGGATGGAGAGGTGGAGTGGAGGAAGGAGAGGTGGAGGAGGGAGAGAGGGGGGAGGGAGGGAAGGAGAGGTGGAGTGGAGGGAAGGAGAGGTGGGAGGGAGGAAGGAGAGGTGGAGGAGGAAGGAGAGGTGGGAGGAGGAAGGTGAGAGGTGGAGTGGAGGAAGGGAGAGGCAGGAGGAGGATGGAGAGGGGGAGTGGGAGGGGATGGAGAGGTGGGAGGAGGAAGGGAGAGGTGGAGTGGAGGAAGGAGAGGTGGGAGGGGAGGAGGAGGAGAGGTGGAGTGGAGGATGGAGAGGTGGAGGGAGGAAGGGAGGAAGGAGAGAGGATGGAGGAGGGAGGAAGGAGAAGGAGGTGGGAGGGAGGATGGAGAGGTGGAGAGGAGGGAGAATGGAGAGGTGGGAGGGAGGAAGGAGAGGGGGGAGGGAGGGAAGGAGAGGTGGAGGGGAGGAAGGGAGGAAGGAGAGGGAGAGGAGGAAGGAGAGGTGGAGAGGAGGATGGAGAGGTGGAGAGGGAGGAAGGAGAGGGTGGAGGAGGAAGGAGAGGTGGGTGGAGGAAGGAGAGGTGGAGTGGGGAAGGAGAGGTGGAGAGAGGAGAGAGGGAGGGAGGAGGGAGAGGTGGGAGGGAGGATGGAGAGGGAGTGGAGGATGGAGAGGTGGAGTGGAGGAAGGAGAGGTGGAGTGGAGGAAGGAGAGGTGGGTGGAGGAAGAGAGGTGGAGTGGAGGAAGGAGGGGAGAGGTGGAGTGGAGGATGGAGGATGGTGGAGGAGGAAGGAGAGGTGGAGTGGAGGGCAGGAGAGGTGGATGGAGGATGGAGAGGTGGAGTGGAGGAAGGAGAGGTGGGGAGTGGAGGAAGGAGAGGTGGAGTGGAGGAAGGAGAGGTGGAGGGAGGATGGAGAGGTGGAGGTGGAGGAAGGAGAGGTGGAGTGGAGGAAGGAGAGGTGGAGGGAGGATGGAGAGGTGGAGTGGAGGAAGGAGAGGTGGGAGGAGGAAGGAGAGGTGGAGTGGAGGAAGGAGAGGAGGGAGGAAGGAGAGGTGGGAGTGGAGGATGGAGAGAGGTGGAGTAGGAAGGAAGGAGAGGTGAGTGGAGGAAGGAGAGGTGGAGTGGAGGATGGAGAGGTGGGAGGGAGGAGGAAGGAGAGGTGGGTGGAGGAAGGAGAGGTGGAGTGAGGAAGGAGGAAGGAGAGGTGGAGTAGGAGAGAGGGGAGGGAGGAGGGAGGAAGGAGAGGGGAAGGAGGATGGAGAGGTGGAGGAGGATGGAGAGGTGGAGGGAGGAAGGAGAGGTGGAGGAGGGAGGAGAGGTGGAGGGAGGAAGGAGAGGTGGAGGAGGATGGAGAGGTGGGAGGAGGATGGAGAGGTGGAGTGGAGGAAGGAGAGTGGGTGGAGGAAGGAGAGGGGGAGGCAGGAGGAGAGGTGGAGTGGAGGAGGAGGAGAGGTGGAGTGGAGGAAGGAGAGGTGGGAGGAGGATGGAGAGGTGGGAGTGAGGAAGGAGAGGGGAGTGGAGGAAGGAGAGGTGGGTGGAGGATGGAGGGTGGAGAGGGAGGGAGGAGAGGTGGAGTGGAGGGAGGGAGAGGTGGAGGGAGGAAGGAGAGGTGGAGTGGGAGGATGGAGAGGTGGGAGGAGGAAGGAGAGGTGGAGTGGAGGAAGGAGAGGTGGGTGGAGGAAGGAGAGGTAGGAGTGAGAGAGGTGGAGGGAGGAAGGAGAGAGGTGGGAGGAAGGAGGAAGGAGAGGTGGAGTGGAGGAAGGAGAGGTGGAGGGAGGATGGAGAGGTGGGAGTGGAGGAAGGAGAGGTGGAGTGGAGGAAGGAGAGGTGGAGAGGAGGAAGGAGAGGTGGAGTGGAGGATGGAGAGGTGGAGTGGAGGAAGGAGAGGTGGAGGAGGAGGGAGGGAGTGGAGGAAGGAGAGGTGGAGTGGAGGATGGAGAGGTGGAGTGGAGGAGGAGAGAGGTGGAGGGAGGAAGGAGGAAGGAGAGGGAGTGAGAGGAAGGAGAGGGTGGAGTGGAGGATGGAGAGGTGGAGGAGGAATGGAGAGGTGGAGGAGGGAAGAGAGGTGGATGGAGGAAGGAGAGGTGGATGGAGGATGGAGAGGTGGGGAGGAGGAAGGAGAGGTGGAGAGGAGGAAGGAGAGGTGGAGTGAGGAGGATGGAGAGGTGGAGTGGAGGATGGAGAGGTGGGAGTGGAGGATGGAGAGGTGGAGAGGAGGAGAGAGGAGGAGGGAGGGATGGAGAGAGGTGGGAGGAGGGAAGGAGAGGTAGGATGGAGGAAGGAGAGGTGGAGTGGAGGAAGGAGAGGGGAGGGAGGATGGAGAGGGGTGGAGTGGAGGAAGGAGAGGGTGGAGTGGAGGAAGGAGAGGTGGATGGAGGATGGAGAGGGGAGGAGGATGGAGAGGAGGTAAGGATGAGGTGGAGTGGAGGTATGGAGAGGTGGGGTGGAGGAAGGGAGGAGGAGGAGAGAGGTGGAGTGGAGGAAGGAGAGGTGGAGTGGAGGATGGAGAGGTGGAGTGGAGGAGGAGGAGGAGGAGGAGAGTGAGGAGGAGGAAGGCGAGGTGGAGGGAGATGGAGAGGTGGAGGAGGAGGAGTGGGAGGAGAGGAGAGGTGGAGGGAGAGGGAGGAGAGAGGTGGGATGGAGGATGGAGAGGTGGAGTGGAGGAAGGAGAGGTGGGGGGAGGGAAGGAGAGGTGGAGTGGAGGAAAGAGGAGGGAGGATGGAGAGGTGGAGTGGAGGAAGGGAGGAAGAGAGGTGGAGTGGAGGATGGAGAGGTGGAGCTGGGAGGAAGAGGAGAGGTGAGAGGTGGAGGAGGAGGTGGTGGAGGAGGATGGGAGAGGTGGAGTGAGGATGGAGAGGTGGAATGGAGGATGGAGAGGTGGAGTGGAGGAAGGAGAGGTGGAGGAGGAAGGAGAGGTGGGAGTGGAGGAAGGAGAGGTGGAGTGGAGGATGGAGAGGTGGAGTGGAGGAAGGAGAGGTGGAGTGGAGGAAGGAGAGGTGGAGTGGAGGAAGGAGAGGTGGAGGGAGGCAGGAGAGGTGGAGTGGAGGAAGGAGAGGTGGGAGGAGGATGGAGAGGGTGGGAGTGGAGGATGGAGAGGTGGAGAGGAGGTAGGAGAGGTGGAGTGGAGGAAGGAGAGGTGGAGTGGAGGAAGGAGAGGTGGAGTGGAGGAAGGAGAGGTGGAGTGGAGGAAGGAGAGGTGGAGTGGAGGCAGGAGAGGTGGAGTGGAGGAAGGAGAGGTGGAGTGGAGGATGGAGAGGTGGAGTGGAGGATGGAGAGGTGGAGAGGAGGCAGGAGAGGTGGAGTGGAGGATGGAGAGGTGGAGTGGAGGATGGAGAGGTGGAGAGGAGGAAGGAGAGGTGGGGAGTGGAGGGATGGAGAGGTGAGTGGAGGAAGGAGAGGTGGAGTGGAGGATGGAGAGGTGGAGGGAGGAAGGAGAGGTGGAGTGGAGGATGGAGAGGTGGAGTGGAGGAAGGAGAGGTGGAGTGGAGGATGGAGAGGTGGGAGTGGAGGATGGAGAGGTGGAGGGAGGAAGGAGAGGTGGAGTGGAGGAAGGAGAGGTGGAGTGGAGGAAGGAGAGGTGGAGTGGAGGATGGAGAGGTGGAGTGGAGGAAGGAGAGGTGGAATGGAGGATGGAGGATGGAGAGGTGGAGTGGAGGAAGGAGAGGTGGAGTGGAGTGGAGGAAGGAGAGGTGGAGTGGAGGAAGGAGAGGTGGAGTGGAGGAAGGAGAGGTGGAGTGGAGGAAGGAGGATGGAGAGGTGGAGTGGAGGAAGGAGAGGTGGAGTGGAGGATGGAGAGGTGGAGTGGAGGATGGAGGATGGAGAGGTGGAGTGGAGGAAGGAGAGGTGGAGTGGAGTGGAGGAAAGAGAGGTGGAGTGGAGGATGGAGGTGGAGTGGAGGATGGAGAGGTGGAGTGGAGGAAGGAGAGGTGGAGTGGAGGAAGGAGAGGTGGAGTGGAGTGGAGGAAGGGAGGAAGGGAGGATGAAAGGGCCTTGAATTCAGGGCAGCAACAAAGCCAGAGCAGATAGAGAGGGCTGCCTCTTGAACACTGAGCCATGACAGAGCAGACAGACTCTGGGTCGTTTGATTCAACTGCCAGCCAGCAGCTTTTTAGGAATCTTTTAATTTGCTCTGCCACTCTGCCATTCCCCACCCCTTCGCTACCCTCACCCACCCCTTTGGACAGCGGTCCAGATGATTTGTGTCGAATTTGGCTTCACTCAAAGTAACACTGCTAAAAGGAGCTCTCTACTGTTTTTGTGTAGTGTCGGTGGTTTGACTTTGTCTCTCTTCACCCGTGTGTATCTCTCTCCACCCCTCTCTCTCTCCAATCAGCTCAGTGCCAGACAGGACTTGAAAACAGCCGGTTGGATGCTCTGACCTGCCTCTGCCTGCCTTGTTTTTGATAGCTACCGCTAAACCTCAAACAAAATGTAAGGGCCATGAAAGGCTGTAAACTTCGCACATAAATTCAATAAAATGACATAGAAATGTCCATGGAATGTCCAACCTCTGGAATGTTCAACCTCTGGAATGTTCAACCTCTGGAATGTTCAACCTCTGGAATGTTCAACCTCTGGAATGTTCAACCTCTGGAATGTTCAACCTCTGGAATGTTCAACCTCTGGAGTGTTCAACCTCTGGAATGTTCAACCTCTGAGATCCTGATGTAAGGGAATGTTGTGCTTTTGGTTTTGTTATAATGTTATGTTCTGTCACCAAGGACTGTCTGCCCTTCCTCTTTAAATCAATCAGTATCAAACTCAACCTAAATTGGTCCTTCGAGCCAGATAGGAACAACTATCAAGAGCATAGATGATTGTATGAACACATCATATCACATGAACAACCTATGGGGAGGAGTTGGTCCTGTGCGTGTCAGACCTGGGCAGAAAATAGCTGTATTTTGTAGTTTAAAATACTTGAGGTAGTATAGTTTATAAAGAGTTTCAACTGGAGGTATACCAAAACTTTTTTTGATATACTGAGAGGACTGTTAATAGCATGTTTTAACCACTCCTATGTAAATGGTCGATTATCAGACACTCAACAAGAAGGTCTGATTTCATTATTACTGAAACAGGATACAAGTGGGAAATATAAAGATCCAGTCTATGTAAAAAATTGGAGGCCCCTTACACTTCAGTGAGACTTTAAAGAAAGTATCACTGCCTCCTTCTCACAAATGATCCAAAAAATATAAAAATTAAATAAAGTTGGTTCAACACAGTGGCGGGTCATTTTGACCCTAGGACAACGGGAGGGTTAAGGACCAAAAAATTGACAGCTGTGCCAAATAGATTGCAAAATAGTTGGGAAGAGATTTTCAATGTAAGATTCCATGGCACATGGTTTATGAACTGATACGCAAAACGACGCCAGATTCAAAACTTAGAATTGTTCAATTTAAATTATTATACAGAATTCTTGCAACCAATAGAATGTTATATATATAAATATATATATATATACACAGTGGGGGAAAAAAGTATTTAGTCAGCCACCAATTGTGCAAGTTCTCCCACTTAAAAAGATGAGAGAGGCCTGTAATTTTCATCATAGGTACATGTCAACTATGACTGACAAATTGAGAAAAAAAAATCCAGAAAATCACATTGTAGGATTTTTAATGAATTTATTTGCAAATTATGGTGGAAAATAAGAATTTGGTCACCTACAAACAAGCAAGATTTCTGGCTCTCACAGACCTGTAACTTCTTCTTTAAGAGGCTCCTCTGTCCTCCACTCGTTACCTGTATTAATGGCACATGTTTGAACTTGTTATCAGTATAAAAGACACCTGTCCACAACCTGAAACAGTCACACTCCAAACTCCACTATGGCCAAGACCAAAGAACTGTCAAAGGACACCAGAAACAAAATTGTAGACCTGCCCTAGGCTGGGAAGACTGAATCTGCAATAGGTAAGCAGCTTGGTTTGAAGAAATCAACTGTGGGAGCAATTATTAGGAAATGGAAGACATACAAGACCACTGATAATCTCCCTCGATCTGGGGCTCCACGCAAGATCTCACCCCGTGGGGTCAAAATGATCACAAGAACGGTGAGCAAAAAATCCCAGAACCACACGGGGGGACCTAGTGAATGACCCGCAGAGAGCTGGGACCAAAGTAAGAAAGCCTACCATCAGTAACACACTACGCCGCCAGTGACTCAAATCCTGCAGTGCCAGACGTGTCCCTCTGCTTAAGCCAGTACATGTCCAGGCCCGTCGAAGTTTGCTAGAGTGCATTTGGATGATCCAGAAGAGGATTGGGAGAATGTCATATGGTCAGATGAAACCAAAATAGAACTTTTGGTAAAAACTCAACTCGCCGTGTTTGGTGGACAAAGAATGCTGAGTTGCATCCAAAGAACACCATACCTACTGTGAAGCATGGGGGTGGAAACATCAGTGCTTTGGGGCTGTTTTTTCTGCAAAGGGACCAGGACGACTGATCCTGTAAAGGAAAGAATGAATGGGGCCATGTATCGTGAGATTTTGAGTGAAAACCTCCTTCCATCAGCAAGGGCATTGAAGATGAAACGTGGCTGGGTCTTTCAGCATGACAATGATCCCAAACACACCGCCGGGCAACGAAGGAGTGGCTTCGTAAGAAGCATTTCAAGGTCCTGGAGTGGCTAGCCAGTCTCCAGATCTCAACCCCATAGAAAATCTTGGAGGGAGTTGAAAGTCCGTGTTGCCCAGCGACAGCCCCAAAACATCACTGCTCTAGAGGAGATCTGCATGGAGGAATGGTTCAAAATACCAGCAACAGTGTGTGAAAACCTTGTGAAGACTTACAGAAAACGTTTGACCTGTGTCATTGCAAACAAAGGGTATATAACAAAGTATTGAGAAACTTTTGTTATTGACCAAATACTTATTTTCCACCATAATTTGCAAATAAATTCATAAAAAATCCTACAATGTGATTTTCTGGAAAAAAAATATATCATTTTGTCTGTCATAGTTGACGTGTACCTATGATGAAAATTACAGGCCTCTCTCATCTTTTTAAGTTGGAGAACTTGCACAATTGGTGGCTGACTAAATACTTTTTTCCCCACTGTATATGGGGGATACAACCTTCCCAGCTCTGCAGATTTTGCTGCGAAGAGACAGAGTCATTAGATCATTTATTTTGGTACTGTCCATATGTATCTTGTTTTTGGTCACAGGTCCAGGAATGGCTGAAGAATTGCAACATTTACCTGGAGCTAACCCTGCAGATAGCAATACTGGGAGATTTGAAAAGTCACAGTCAATCGATCAATAATATAAAAATACTTTTAGCAAAAATGTTTATCTTTAATTTACAATCTGTAGAAACTATGAGAATAGAAAGGTTCAGAACTTTTGTGAAGCATCACAGCACAGTTGAAAAATATATGGCAAAAAAGGAATCCAATGTGGATGGTGTTAAGAGATAGATGGGAGGGGTTGAGTGGAGCTGAAGGGTGGGACTAAAAACAACAAGATAACACATGTAAAATATACTGTGTCTGTAAAATGTATATAGGTTCAGAACGTTTGTGAAACAGCACAGTTAAAAAGATATGGCAAATAGAACTGGATGGACATCAGAAATAGATGGGAGGGGTTGGTAGCTGAAGGATGGGATTAAAAACAAACAAAATGTAGTTATTGTAAAATAGACTGTGTCCATAAAATGTATATAGTATGTATAAGCTGGAAGTAGAAGCCTAAGTGTTGTTGTTCATTAGTTTACTCCAATTAGGGGAAGGGTGGTAGGGTTAGTGGAAGATAATAAAGGAACATATATTTAAAAAGATATGTGTATATAAAGTACCAGTCAAAAGTATGGAGTTTTTGGTTTTACTGTCCTTGTGGGGACATTTCACCGGTCCCACAGGGAACGAGGTTATTTTACACACATACAGTACCAGTCAAAAGTTTGGACACACCTACAAGGGTTTTTCTTTATTTTGTACTATTTTCTACATTGTAGAATAATAGTGAAGACATCAAAACTATGAAATAACACATATGGAATCATGTTTTAACCAAAAGAGTGTTAAAACAAATCAAAATATATTTTATATTTTAGATTCTTCAAAGTAGCCATCCTTTGCCTTGATGACAGCTTTGCACACTCTTGGCATTCTCTCAACCAGCTTCATGAGGTTGTCACCTGAATGCATTTCAATTAACAGGTGTGCCTTGTTAAAAGTTAATTTGCGGAATTTCTTTCCTTCTTAATGCGTTTGAGTCATTCAGTTGTGTTGTGACAAGGTAGGGGGGTATACAGAAGATAGACCTATTTGGTAAAATACCAAGTCCATATTATGGCAAGAGCAGCTCAAATAAGCAAAGAGAAACGACAGTCCATCATTACTTTAAGACATGAAGGTCAGTCAATACAGAAAAGTTCGCCCAAAATCATCAATCGCTATGATGAAACTGGCTCTAATGAGGACCACCACAGGAAAGGAAGACCCAGAGTTACCTCTGCTGCAGAGGATCACTTCATTAGAGTTAACTGTACCTCAGATTGCAGCCCAAATAAATGCTTCACAGAGTTCAAGTAACAGACACATCTCAACATCAACTGTTCAGAGCAGACTGTGTGAATCAGGCCTTCATGGTCAAATTGCTGCAAAGAAACCACTACTAAAGGATACCAATAATAAGATGAGACTTGCTTGGGCCAAGAAACACGAGCAATGGACATTAGACTGGTGGAAATCTGTCCTTTGGTCTGATGAGTCCAAAATTGAGATTTTTGGTTCCAACCGCTGTGTCTTTGTGAGACGCAGAGTAGATGAACGGATGATCTCCGCATGTGTGGTTCCCAATGTGAAGCATGGAGGAGGAGGTGTGATGGTGTGGGGGTGCTTTGCTGGTGACACTGTCTGTGATTTATTTAGAATTCAATGCACACTTAACCGGCATGGCTACCAGAGCATTCTGCAGAGATACGACATCCCATTTGGTTAGCGCTTAGTGGCACTATCATTTGTTTTTCAACAGGACAATGACCCAAAACACACCTCCAGGCTCTGTAAGGGCTATTTTACCAAGAAGGAGAGTGATGGAGTGCTGCATCCGATGACCTGGCCTCCACAATCACCCGACCTCAACCAAATTGAGATGGTTTGGGATGAGTTGGACCGCAGAGTGAAGGAAAAGCAGCCAACAAGTGCTCAGCATATGTGGGAACTCCTTCAAGACTGTTGGAAAAGCATTCCTCACGAAGCTGTTTGAGAGAATGCCAAGAGTGCGCAAAGCTGTCATCAAGGCAAAGGGTGGCTGATTTGAAGAATCTAAATTCAAAAATATATTTGGATTTGTTTTACACTTTTTTATTTACTACATGATCCCATAGTTTTTATGTCTTCACTATTATTCTACAATGTAGAAAATAGTACTAATAAAGAAAAACCCTTGAATGAGTAGGTGTGTCCAAACTTTTGACTAGTACTGTATGTGTATGTATGTATGTATATTTATATTGTGTATGTGTGGGTATGTAGAGTGGCTTGCGAAAGTATTCACCCCCCTTGGCATTTTTCAAATTTTTTACAACCTGGAATTAAAATTGATTTTTGGGGGGTTTGTATCATTTGATTTACACAACATGCCTACCACTTTGAAGATGCAAAATATTTTTTATTGTGAAACAAACAAGAAATAAGACAAAAAAACAGAAAACCTGAGCGTGCATAACTATTCACCCCCGCAAAGTCAATACTTTGTAGAGCCACCCTTTGCAGCAATTCAGCAAGTCTCTATAAGCTTGGCACATCTAACCACTGAGATTTCTTTCCATTCTTCAAGGCAAAACTGCTCCAGCTCCTTCAAGTTGGATGGGTTCCGCTGGTGTACAACAATCTTTAACTCATACCACAGGTTCTCAATTGGATTGAGTTCTGAGCTTTGACTAGGCCATTCCAAGACATTTAAATGTTTCCCCTAAAACCACTCGAGTGTTGCTTTAGCAGTATGCTTAGGGTCATTGTCCTGCTGGAAGGTGAACCTCCATCCCAGTCTCAAATCTCTGGAAGACTGAAACAGGTTCCTTTCAAAAATGTCCCTGTATTTAGCGCAATCCATCATTCCTTCAATTCTGACCAGTTTCCCAGTCCCTGACGATGAAAAACATCCCCACAGCATGATGCTACCACCACCATGCTTCACTGTGGGGATGGTGTTCTCGGGGTGATGAGAGATGTTGGGTTTGCGCCAGACATAGCGTTTTTCTTGATAGCCAAAAAGCTCAATTTTAGTCTCATCTGACCAGAGTACCTTCTTCCATGTGTTTGGGGAGTCTCCCACATGCCTTTTGGCAAACACCAAACGTGTTTGCTTATTTTTTTCTTCAAGCAATGGCTTTTTTCTGGCCACTCTTCCGTAAAGCCCAGCTCTGTGGAGTGTACGGCTTAAAGTGGTCCTATGGACAGATACTCCAATCTCCGCTGTGGAGCTTTGCAGCTCCTTCAGGGTTATCTTTGGTCTCTTTGTTGCCTCTCTGATTAATGTCCTCCTTGCCTGGTCCGTGAGTTTTGGTGGGTGGCCCTCTCTTGGCAGGTTTGTTGTGGTGCCATATTCTTTCAATTTTTTTATAATGGATTTAATGGTGCTCCGTGGGATGTTCAAAGTTTCAGATATTTTTTTATAACCCAACCCTGATCTGTATTTCTCCACAACTTTGTCCCTGACCTGTTTGGAGAACTACTTGGTCTTCATGGTGCCGCTTGCTTGGTGCTGCCCCTTGCTTAGTGGTGTTGCAGACTCTGGGGCCTTTCAGAACAGGTGTATATATACTGAGATCATGTGACACTTAGATTCCACACTTGTGGACTTTATTTAACAAATTATGTGACTTCTGAAGGTAATTGGTTGCACCAAATCTTATTTAGGGGCTTCATAGCAACGTGAGTGAATACATATGCACGCACCACTTTTCCATTATTTATTTTTTAGAATTTTTTGAAACAAGTTATTTTTTTAATTTCACTTCACCAATTTGGACTATTTTGTGTATGTCCATTACATGAAATCCAAATAAAAATCCATTTAAATTACAGGTTGTAATGCAACAAAATAGGAAAAATGCCAAGAGGGATGAATACTTTTGCAAGGCACTGTTTGTATGTATGTATATATATATATATATATATATATATATATATATATATATATATATATATATATATATATGTAACCCTCTCACCAGGCTCGAATTTGACTCTCAAGATATTACCTTATTTAGAATATCTGAACAGCATGGGATATTAGGTGAGAAGGACATCTCCAATAAGAATCCCTATTGTAAACTTGCTAGGGTGAATGACAAATAGGGTATTAACTTCAGATAGAATGATTATAGACTTGGTTATTGGTATAAGGATATGCTTTCCCATGCATTAAATGAAACTGAAACAGTAAATGACTCCACCAATACAACAGACATAAGGTTCAATATCTATATTAATGAAATGTTCAATATATCACATCAAAAGAAATACAAATTATAAACCCCAATGATTTTCCCACAACCCATGTCCAAATTATTTGCAAGCTTGCTTAAACCCTGGGCGCGCGTTGGAGCTCATAAAAAAATGACGACATGCATAAAGTCCCGAAGTCCACCACACATTTGTAGTTACTCACTACTTGTAGATAATGCCTCAGCAAAAAAATAGTAGTTCCGTGCAGGTGTCCTCACAAGATCCACAGCGAACACAGCTATCAATGCAGCCAGTAATCGGTAGCAGCAACAGACATCCGTTGGAAACCCGAACTCGTTGATCGTCACAAGCAATTCTCTCCAAGTCTTGCACGATGCTAGGCTAACCTCTAGAATGTCGAATGTCTCCACAATGTGACGGCAGCTTCAGTCTCTACTAGGTCTTTCTTAACGAACTAATAAACACTTTCTTATAGAAATAAAATCAGGATTTCCCTTTAAAACAAACTCTGTAGGTATAGTTTTGTTTTATCTTTATCGTTTCCTTGGGTCGTTTTTTCTTCCCCAACGCCACTAACGTCTCTCCTCTTTCTTTCTCTCAACTTTTCCCTCTCTTTCCTTCCCAGCAACCAGTCCACTCTCCCATTGGCCACAACTTAACAAGTTACCTCATTGGTCAAAACTTTAACAAGATACGTGGGAAATTTAAACTTAAAAATAAACCAACCTATTTACTTGTACATTTTTTTAAACATTGCTTCAAAAGAAATGCATTAATGACATTACAAATCAGGAGCTATTCGATCACCTTTTTAAATCTAATACCAATGAATTATAACAAATAAACTCTATACTTGGTTTTAGCAAGGTATTACACTCTCCCCCCACCAAAATAGGCATGTCCTCATGACTTGTAAACATAAGTGAGATGTAATGACAAGTAAATGTGTCAACTCTTAACTACAACCTACAGCTGAGACAAAACTTGTTAGATAATTGAAAATGAGATACATTTGTGTTTCCCTTATCCAATCCACTTGTACAATGTGGAACAATATCTGACAACTGGGGCTATACTTGGAAATCCGGGTTTATCATAGGTAAGTAATACAGGTGCTTTCTTTACTCTCTGAGATCTTCTTATCCCTGGTCCTTCCATTTCCTCCGAAGTTTCCACTTCTCCCTGAACTTCGTTCCTCTTCTGTAATCTCTTCAACTGAGTTAGATGCCTCATTATCATCTACTTCAACTCCAGTTGCGACCTCAGCTTCTTGACTGGACTCTTTTACTTCCAGAACTTGGTCTGCTCTTTCAGGTTCCCCTGTCATTTGATTCCAAACTATGTCTAAGTCCAAGCTAAATGGTTCCGACATCTCTTCCACTTCTCGGCTTATACAGTTTGTATTTGGCACTTCATACCATACTCCGATGTCTTCATCTTCTGAGTCAAAATCCTTCTCATCTTCTGGATTCTCAACCTCTTCAACTTTCTCATCATTCTGAGGAGTACAGTTTCCAGGCAACTTTTCATTTCCCTTTCTCTTCCTCCTTCTTTGCAGGGTCCTTCTACCAGGTGTTGGTTCTATGTTAACCACAGGTTCTATGCGCACTTTCTGCCCCAGTGGTAGCAGGTGGTTTCGATGAAGAATCTTAATGGGTCCATCTCCAATTTCAGGCTTCAAACGAAACACAGGTAAGTTTGACATCTGACTTTCCACCACATATGGCGTAGAGGCCCAGCGATCTGCCAGCTTATGTTTTCCTTGCAGTCCTAGATTCCGTATGAGAACTCTGTCTCCAGGCATAAGTTGCGTGTAGCGGATCTTCTTATCATATCGCTGTTTGTTTTCTTGGTTTTGCTTTCCAGCAGTGCTCTCAGCAAGTTTGTAAGTAGCTTGTAACTGTTTCTTCATATCAGATACATACTTGAGGTAAGTTCTCTCTGAAGAGCTATCACTCGAGACTCCAAAACAAATATCAACAGGCAATCTAGCTTCACGTCCAAACATCAAAAAATATGGCGAATAGCCAGTCGCTTCATTCCGACTACAGTTATACGAGTGCACTAGATGCCCAACATACTGACTCCATTTGTTCTTTCGTGTAGGATCAAGAGTTCCAAGCATGTTCAACAAGGTTCGGTTGAATCTCTCGGGTTGCGGATCTCCCTGAGGATGATATGGTGTTGTCCTTGACTTCTCCACTCCAAGCATATTCAGTAGCTCATGGATGAGTCGACTTTCAAAATCTCTACCTTGATCACTATGCATCCTCTTGGGCAGACCATAATGGATGAAGTACCTCTCCCACAATACCTTGGCGACCGTGGATGCTTTCTGATCCTTCGTAGGAAAAGCTTGAGCGTATCTTGTGTAATGATCCGTAATGACAAGAACATTCGCTGTGTTACTGGAGTCTGGCTCAATGGACAGGAAATCCATACACACAAGGTCCATAGGTCCATCGCTTTGCATATGACCAAGCGGCGCAACTATCTTTGGAAGTGTTTTCCTCTGTACACAGCGAGCACAGGACTTACAGTACTCTTCTACTTCCATCTTCATGCGTGGCCAGTAGAACCGGTCTCTGACAAGTCCATATGTCTTGTCAAATCCTAAATGACCTGAGTCATCATGCAGCGACGTGAGAACCATAGTTCTGAACTTCTCTGGAAGAAGTAACTGAGCACGACGAGTCTTGTTTGGCGGATGTGTGATCCTGTACATAACTCCATCTTCCATCTTTAGCTTCTCCCACTCTCTCAGGAGCAAAGAGATGAGTGGATGTTTTGTCTTGGTCACCCTGGTGATATCATGTTTATTAAGAGCAACCCACATCTCTCCTAAGCAAGAATCTTCTTGTTGCGATGCAGAAAGTTCCATAGTGCTCAATCTGGGCATGTTAGACTTCAGCATGCTCAGGTTACAGTATGCTTGAGGCACAGCATGCATAGAGGCTCCCAACTGATCAATCACTCTACTATGAGATGATCCAGGAGTTATTCTAACAACATTAGACATCTGGCACATGGCTCTAACACCGGATGCAGGAATGTCTCTCCAATCTTGTTCCACTGCATATTGCTGATGAGGGCGGCGAGATAAAGCATCGGCATCTATGTTCTGCCTGCCTGGCCTGTACTTGAGACTAAAGTCATAGGTAGACAACGCAGCCAGCCAACGATGACCAGTGGCATCCAGTTTTGCGGACGTGAGGACATATGTCAATGGGTTGTTGTCTGTTCTAACCTCGAACTTGACCCCATACAGGTAATCATGTAGTTTATCAACCACGGCCCACTTCAACGCAAGAAACTCTAACTTGTGAGCTGGGTAGTTGCGTTCAGAAGCGGTCAGGCTTCGACTCACAAATGCCACAGGACGCAGACCCTCACCTTGGTCTTGGTACAGTACTCCACCTAACCCTTCACGGCTAGCATCTACATGTAGAACGTATGGTAACTGAGGATCAGCAAAAGCTAACACAGGAGCTTTTGTGAGGCTTTCCTTCAATGTCTCGAATGCCAATTCACACTTCTCATTCCACCTTGATCCAAATGGTTCTGAGTTGTTGAAGTAGGCTTTCACCTCTTCCTTGGGCTTTCTCCCTTTCTTGCCTGCGGGAAGATATCCACATAAGAGCTGATTCAGGGGGTAACTCACTTTAGAGTAGTCTTTCACAAATCTCCTGTAATATCCACAGAATCCTAGGAAAGAACGCAGAGCAGTCACAGTTTCAGGCCTTGGCCACGTGGTGACAGCTTCAATTTTTGATGGGTCTGTGGCCACTCCATTCTGGGATATGATATGTCCAACATAGTTGACAGATGTGCGGCAAAACTGACACTTGTCAAGGGACAGTTTTAGGCCTTCACTTTTCAAGCGGTCCAACACCTTGAGCAACCTCTGCTCGTGTTCTTCCAGCGTCCTTCCAAACACGATTAAGTCGTCAAGGTAAACAAGAACTTCGAGTAGATTCATGTCTCCAACTGTCTGTTCCATGACACGTTGAAATGTTGCAGGTGCTCCGGACACACCCTGTGGCATCCTCTCAAATTGGTAAAATCAACTGGACAGATAAATGCAGTCTTCTCTTTATCTGTGTCACCCATTGGGATTTGATAGTATCCGCTTCGGAGATCTAACACACTGAACCATTTGCTCCCACTCAAACATGTCAGAGCATCCTCCACACGTGGGACTGTGTACTGGTCGGGAACAGTGCGCTTGTTGAGGGTCCTGTAATCAACACACATGCGTATGGTGCCATTCTTTTTCCTCACCACCACAATAGGAGATGCATAGGGGCTTCTCGACTCAGATATGATCCCAGAACTTTTCAAGTTATTTAGATGCTTCCTTACATCTTCAACATCAGCTGGAGCCAAGCGGCGAGATCTCTCCCTAAACGGTTTGTCTTCAGTAACTCTGATGGTGTGATGAGTACTCTTTGAACAACCCACATCAAACTCATGTGTTGAGAACACTTCTTTCCGTTCCATCATCTTTTCACATAACCTCTTCTTCCATCCCTCAGGCACTGGAGAATCTCCAAAGTTGAATGAAGAAGACGTCAACTTCTCAGATGAATCCTGCTCTCGTTTCAATGGAAACCCAGGAGCAATATCTACAGGAAACAGATGAGCAATAGGCATACCTCGTTTCAGAGTGATCTCCTTTGTCGAGACATTCCTGACAGTAAGGGTGATTCTTCTAGACGACACAACTGCAACCGTCTGGATTTCAGGCCTCACTAGTAATTCTTCAGGGAACCGGGGTTCTTCAGGCCTCTCTACCAGAAGGGTTTGAGTAGAAGGTACCCCAGGAAACTTTGGAATTCCAGTAACTCTCGCCTGCCCACCAGGTGGCAGGGTGACAGGTTTTGTCTGTGCAAACCAGACCGTTCCTCTCTTCTCATCATCATCAGTTGAGCTTTCTCTCATCCTCTCATATGCCTCCTTGATAGCAGGATGAACTTGTAGTGTGCTAAGGAAACCTTCACCTTCCTTTTCTCTGCAAGCAGTCATAAGTCTCTTCACTACAGACGTATTTGTGCCGACCAGAATAGACACGTCACCTTTCATGGCCGGATCTGGACATACCAACACAAGTGCTTCAATGGTCTCTGCTACGCCCACAACCGATCCCGAGAACTCAAGCTTGAGCGACAAATAGCCATCATATGGATACTGCTCAGAGCTAAGGCCCCATATCTCTAAGTTTCCTATAGGAATCAATGGCAAATGCGTCAGGTACTTGTCATAAAAGGATCTGTAAAGTAGAGTAATCTGAGAACCACTATCTAGTAAAGCTTTAGTATAAACACCTTCAATCTGTACAGAAACGACAGAACTTGGGCCAACTAAACCTGTAGGTAGCATGTCTTTCATGTCTTCATACTTGTGGCACTTTGTGGAACGTGTCTTCACCGGGACGTCAGGCCGCTCCTTTACTGGGTCCCTCTGTAGTTTCCCATAGACCGTTTTTGTTTGATCAGGCGTGTGTTGACTTTCCTCAAGTTCTCTTCACCTTCACAGTTTCTCTTGAAATGGCCATCTTCTCCACATCTATAACAGAACACTCCAGGGTTTCTGTCGGCCTGTGTCTGTTCTTGTGATGGATTTACCCTTTTCTTTTTGCTTTTAAGTGCAACATCTGACCTTTGTGTGTCAGAGTGAGCTGCTGTGACGTTAGCAGACATGAGACGTGTCATTTCAATTTTCAAACCTTTTAGCTCTTTTCTCAGCACTTCTATCTCAGTATTAGCTTCTTCACAAACTGTAGCAACAGGAGCAACAGCTGATGACTTCACAACACTCTTCGTTGTGTTCCTGTCTTGAATCATGTCCTCCTCCTCCCTTACCTCCTGCAGCAGCTCAGTAAAGGTTGGTGGATCACGCAGCTTATAGGTCATGCGAATACGAAGCGCAACCATGTCATGTGAGGATGCACCTCTCGCTACTTGGCCAATGCGTGTGCGATTCATCTCTGACAGCTCAATGCCTCCTTTTCGATATACAGTGTGTAGCAATTTGTCAAGTCTCAATAGGTAAGCTGAAAGCTTCTCTCCTTCACTCTGGAATGTGCTTCTGAACCTTACCATGAGATCAGGTGCACTTTCGGTGGTACCGAATGCGGTTTCTAGAGCCTTCATGTATTCGATCGCTGTAGCATGGGGGTTTCCGGTCCTAAAGAACCTCACAATGTCAGCAGCAGGCCCTTTAAGACTTTCTATTATTCTCTGTTTTTTCACATTGTCGGTGCACTGCCATTCCTCTAGAAAATGGGTGGTTTGCTCAGCCCATGCATCATACTCTTCCTCTCCACTAGGAGTGGGCTTCACACCTGAGAACATACGTAGCTTACGGTAACTCTGAGTCTCAGATGGCACATTGTTGCATTTTTCTACCAGTGAACTTATGGCAGTAACCAGTTCAGCGTTGAGGTCAGCACCAGAGGGACTTACCAGGCCTTTAACATCAGCCACAGTCTTCCCTTCATATCTCAGAAAGGATAATAGCTTTGCCTGGAAATCTTCACCCTCTCTCTCAACTGGAGATGTGACTTGTGAAACTACATGTACAGGCCAGGGACCCAACTCTCCAGGTATCCCAACAACACTTGGCACAGCTATTTCGTTAAGGTTGTTTGATATCTCTACCAAAACATACTGCTTTTTACCAGCTGAATAAGAACAACGACCATGCAGTCTAATTTTACCAAAAGCCTTAACATAAGTCAGCGTTTCCAGCAGAACCTCATCAGACACATCATCTGTAACACTGCTAAGGACAACTGCACGATTAGTAGCTAGCTGTTTCTCTCTACACCAGGTAACAATCTCTTCAACATGCATGTTGTAGGTTTATGCCTATACAGCAATGTCAGAAGAAAATCCAAAATGTCAATTCAAAATTGTCAAATGGGGAGTCAAAATATCCCATCAACAATAACCAAGATCCCGGACGAGCCCCCAAAATGTAACCCTCTCACCAGGCTCGAATTTGACTCTCAAGATATTACCTTATTTAGAATATCTGAACAGCATGGGATATTAGGTGAGAAGGACATCTCCAATAAGAATCCCTATTGTAAACTTGCTAGGGTGAATGACAAATAGGGTATTAACTTCAGATAGAATGATTATAGACTTGGTTATTGGTATAAGGATATGCTTTCCCATGCATTAAATGAAACTGAAACAGTAAATGACTCCACCAATACAACAGACATAAGGTTCAATATCTATATTAATGAAATGTTCAATATATCACATCAAAAGAAATACAAATTATAAACCCCAATGATTTTCCCACAACCCATGTCCAAATTATTTGCAAGCTTGCTTAAACCCTGGGCGCGCGTTGGAGCTCATAAAAAAATGACGACATGCATAAAGTCCCGAAGTCCACCACACATTTGTAGTTACTCACTACTTGTAGATAATGCCTCAGCAAAAAAATAGTAGTTCCGTGCAGGTGTCCTCACAAGATCCACAGCGAACACAGCTATCAATGCAGCCAGTAATCCGTAGCAGCAACAGACATCCGTTGGAAACCCAAACTCGTTGATCGTCACAAGCAATTCTCTCCAAGTCTTGCACGATGCTAGGCTAACCTCTAGAATGTCGAATGTCTCCACAATGTGACGGCAGCTTCAGTCTCTACTAGGTCTTTCTTAACGAACTAATAAACACTTTCTTATAGAAATAAAATCAGGATTTCCCTTTAAAACAAACTCTGTAGGTATAGTTTTGTTTTATCTTTATCGTTTCCTTGGGTCGTTTTTTTCTTCCCCAACGCCACTAACGTCTCTCCTCTTTCTTTCTCTCAACTTTTCCCTCTCTTTCCTTCCCAGCAACCAGTCCACTCTCCCATTGGCCACAACTTAACAAGTTACCTCATTGGTCAAAACTTTAACAAGATACGTGGGAAATTTAAACTTAAAAATAAACCAACCTATTTACTTGTACATTTTTTTTAAACATTGCTTCAAAAGAAATGCATTAATGACATTACAAATCAGGAGCTATTCGATCACCTTTTAAATCTAATACCAATGAATTATAACAAATAAACTCTATACTTGGTTTTAGCAAGGTATTACATATATATATATTTACCCAAAAAATATATGGGGGATTGGAAATGATGCAGACAATTACATTGATTGAAGCTATAATCTATCAGCAATATTAAAGCTGTTCTACCCCCTAAAACAATATATATAAAAAATAAAATAAAAATGAGTTTCATCTAAAAGGCAACTATTTTCTTTGATATTCAGAAAACGAAATCATATTTGAAGGTATTTTAATATATGCACGTTTTTGTTGTTGTTGATGTCTGCCAAATATTTGATGAAGAACCAAAAACTACAACAGTTAGTTGAATTAGTCTAAATATATGATCATCAGCACATGGTTTCGAGAGCTCTTAGATATGAGTCTTTATATAGCCTATAGCCTAGAATTAAATACACGAGGGATGAGTAAACCAATGACTAACACATATTTTCATAATGACATAACGTAATGCTGTAACACTTGAGATAAAGTTCTTATTTGTTTTATTTTATTTAACCTTTATCAATTAAAAATAAATTATTATTTACAAGGACGGCCTACCAAGAGGCAAGAGGCCTCCTGCGGGGACGGGGGGCTGGGATTAAAAAATTAAAAATATATAGGACAAAACACACATCATGACAAGAGAGACACCACAACACTACATAAAGAGAGACGCCACAACACTACATAAAGAGAGACCTAAGACAACAACATATCATGGTAGCAACACAACATGACAACAACATGGTAGCAGCACAACATGGTAGAAGCACAAAACATGGTACCAACATTATTGGGCACAGACAACAGCACAAAGGGCAAGAAGGTAGAGACAACAATACATCACGCGAAGCAGCCACAACTGTCAGTAAGAGTGTCCATGATGGAGTCTTTGAATGAAGAGACGGAGATAAAACTGTCCAGTTTGAGTGATTTTTTTTTGCAGCTTGTTCCAGTCGCTAGCTGCAGCGAACTGAAAAGAGGAGCGACCCAGAGATGTGTGTGTTTTGGGGACCTTTAACAGAATGTGACAGGCAGAACGGGTGTTGTATGTGGAGGATGAGGGCTGCAGTAGGTATCTCAGATAGGGGGGAGTGAGGCCTAAGAGGGTTTTATAAATAAGCTTCAACCAGTTGGTCTTGCGACGGGTAAACAGAGATGACCAGTTTACAGAGGAGTTTACAGCGCAGTGATGTGTCATATAAGGAGCATTGGTGGCAAATCTGATGGCCGAATGGTAAAGAACATCTAGCCGTTCGAGAGCACACTTACCTACCGATCTATAAATTACTCATCTGTAAGCGATTAAGAAACCAAGTCTAGATTTAACCTTAGCTGCTGAGAGGAGGACGTTAACACAAGAAGCTTATTACCTCAAATGTATCAATTGAAAGTGTGGGTTCACAGCTCCAATCCTGATGTGTTGGTCATTACTGAGACGTGGTTAAGAAAGAGAGTTTTGAACACTGATGTTAACCTTTCTGGTTATAACCTTTTTTTTCGGCAGGAAAGATCTTCCAAAGGTGTTGCAATATTTACCAAAGAACACCAGCAGTGCTCAGTTGTCTCCACCAAGTCTGTCCCCAAACATTTTGATTTGCTGGTTTTAAGCATTAAGCTTTCAAAAAGCTCTTTGTTGACTGTTGCTGGGTGTTATCGTCCACCATCAGCACCGGCCTGTACCCTACCTACCCTAAGCTCGCTCCTGGCCCCTTACACTAAGTCTGAATCTGTCCTGCTAGGTGACCTAAACTGGGACATGCTTAAACCACCTGACCAAGTCTTAAAACAATGGGACTCCCTAAATTTCTCTCAGATTATTACCAATCCCACAAGGTATGACTCCAAACACCCAGAAAAGGCTACTCTCCTTGATGTTATCCTCACAAATAATCCTGATAGGTATCAGTCTGGTGTTTTCTGTAATGACCTTAGTGATCACTGTTTTACAGCCTGTGTTCGTAATGGCTGCTTAGTTAAACGACCTGTTCTGATTTGTCATAGATGCTTGCTAAAAAAAACTTTAATGAGGAAGCCTTCCTTCATGACCTGGCCTCTGTAAATTGGTATAGAATCAGCTTGATCCCCTCTGTTGAAGACGCTTGAACCTTCTTTTTTGATATTTTCAGTGGTATTGTTAACAAACGCCCCCATAAAGAAAATTTGAATTAAAAACAGGTTCAGCCCCTGGTTCGACCGTGATCTGGCAGAATTACTCCACCTCAAGAACACCATTTGGCGAAAGGCTCAGCACACAAATACTCAGGCTAACTGGCTGTCGTTCAGGCAAATGAGAAATAAGGGCACTCAGGCTATCCGGATGGCCGAAGTTAGTTACTTTAAGGAGCAGTTCTCTCTCTGTGGGTCGAACCCCAGGAAGTTCTGGAAAACGGTGAAAGACCTGGAGAATAACCCCTCCTCCTCACAGCTGCCCATGTCCCTTAATGTTGATGATGTGGTTGTTACTGACAAGGAGCACATGGCTGAGCTCTTTAGTCACCACTTCATTAAGTCAGGATTCCTATTTGACTCAGCCACGCCTCCTTGCCCGTCCAACACTTCCTTGCCCGTCCAACACTTCCTCATCTCCCAGCCCTTCTAATGCGACTAGCCCCGATGCTCCTGCCTCTTTTTCCCCTGCCCCGCTACACAGTTTCTCCCTGCAGGCGGTCACTGAGTCCGAGATGCTGAAGGAGCTCCTTAAAAACCTCTGGGTCAGATGGTTTAGATCCTCTCTTCTTTAAGGTTGCAGCCCCTCATCATCGCCAAGCCTGTCTCTGACCTTTTTAACCTGTCTCTCCTCTCTGGGGAGGTTCCCATTGCTTGGAAGGCAGCCACGGTGCGTCCTTTATTTAAAGGAGGAGATCAAGCTGATCCCAGCTGTTATAGGCCAATTTCTATCTTGCCCTGTTTATCAAAAGTGTTGGAAAAACGTGTCAATAATCAACTGACTGGCTTTCTTGATGTCTATAGTATTCTCTCTGGTATTCAATCTGGTTTCCGCTCAGGTTATGGATGTGTCACAGCAACCTTAAAGGTCCTAAATGATGTCACCATTGCCCTTGATTCTAAGCAATGTTGTGCTGTTATTTCTATTGACTTGGTCAAAGCTTTTGATACGGTATACCATTCCATCCTTGTGGGCCGGCTAAGGAGTATTAGTGTCTCTGAGGGGTCTTTGGCCTGGTTTGCTAACTACCTCTCTCAAAGAGTGCAGTGTATAAAGTCAGAACATCTGCTGTCTCAGCCACTGCCTGTCACCAAGGGAGTACCCCAAGGCTCCATCCTAGGCCCCACGCTCTTCTTAATTTACATCAACAACACAGCTCAGGCAGTAGGAAGCTCTCTCATCCATTTATATGCAGATGATACAGTCTTATACTCAGCTGGCCCCTCCCCGGATTTTGTGTTAAACGCTCTACAACAAAGCTTTCCTAGTGGCCAACAAGCTTTCTCTGCCCTTAACCTTGATCTGAACACCTCCAAAACAAAGGTCATGTGGTTTGGTAAGAAGAATGCCCCTCTCCCCACCGGTGTGATTACTACCTCTGAGGGTTTAGAGCTTGAGGTAGTCTCCTCATCCAAGTACTTGGGAGTATGGCTAGACGGCACACTGTCCTTCTCTCAGCACATATCAAAGCTGCAGACTAAGGTTAAATCTAGACTTGGTTCCCTCTATCGTAATAGTTCCTCTTTCTCTCTCTTTATTTCAGCTAGAAGATTGAAAGCTTCTAACATTTTTAATAGAAAAGGCTATTCAAGACGGTCAAAAGCCTTTTCTTGTTTTTTTGCATATTGTATTATTGTATTTGTTTGTAAGTGTCTATTTTTAATAAACCCTGTTTGATTGATATGTATCAAGTCTGGTAAGACTTTTGCCGTTTTATTGTATATATGCATTGTTATTATTTTACTGTCACAATTTATTAAACTTAAGGGCCTATAATCTCCAGATTTTCCTGGTTTTTAACATAACTGAATTAACAGTTTGATACATGGAACTAGGAAGTACTGAATTGAGTGACGTGTGTTGTCATTTGTGTAAATAGCTACTTCGTCCCATAGTGTTGAAAATAATTCTATGGGAAAGCTTTTCTCCTCACAAATGTTTTAACAGTGGCTAATATTATTTTTTGTCTGCTGATAATTGCTTCAGAGTTGTTGAGTCTAAGAAAGAAAAGATAGGATCTGTGCAACTGTTGTTTAATTCAGAGGTTAGGGTTAGGGGTGAGAAAATAGGATTTTGAATGGGACTGAATTCTGTGTCCCTACAAGGTTAGTTGTACAGGACTGTGTGAGTGTGTGTGTGTGTGTGTGTGTGTGTGTGTGTGTGTGATGGAGTGTCAGTGTGTGCGAGTGTGTAGAGTCCTGTGAGTGTGCATAGAGACAGTCCAAAAATATAAGGGTCAACTCAGTCTGTGAAGCCATTTTGTTAACTATTTAGCTTGGGTATAGAAGCTGTTCGGGAGCCTCTTGGTGTCAGACTCGTAGTTCAGAACCTCGGTACCGTGCGGAAGCAGAGAGAACAGTCTATGGCTTGGGTGGCTGGAGTCTTTAACGATTTTCCGGGCCTTCCTTTCACACTGCCTTATGTAAAGCTACTCCGGGGTCGAGCAAAATTAAGGCAGTTATACATTTAAAAAAAACATTACAATATATTCATAACAGATTTCACAACATATTAAGTGTGTGCCCTCAGGCCTCTACTCTACTACCACATATATATATATAACACAACATCCATGTGTACGTGTGTGTATAGTGCGTATGATATCGCGTGTTTGTATGCATGTGTCTATGTTTGTGTTGCTTCACAGTCCCCGCTGTTCCATAAGGTGTATATATATCTGTTTTTAATATCTAATTTTACTGCTGGCATGAGTTACTTGATCTGGAATAGAGTTCCATGTAGTCACGGCTCTATGTAGTACTGTGCGCCTCCCATAGTCTGTTCTGGACTTGGGGACTGTGAAGAGACCTCTGGTGGCATGTCTTGTGGGGTATGCATGGGTGTCTGAGCTGTGTGCCAGTAGTTCAAACAGACCGCTCGGTGCATTCAACATGTCAATACCTCTCACAAATACAAGTAGTGATGAATTCAATCTCTCCTCCACTTTGAGCCAGGAGAGATTGACATGCATATTATTAATGTTAGCTCTCTGTGTACATCCAAGGGCCAGCCGTGCTGCCCTGTTCTGAGCCAATTGCAATTTTCCTAAGTCCCTCTTTGTGACACCTAATCACACGACTGAACAATAGTCCAGATGCGACAAAACTAGGGCCTGTAGGTTCATGACCTGGCGCCGACGAAGATGACGGCCTCGCGACTAGCTCTTTGGAAACTTTGCAGTATTTAGTTTTTTTATGTATTATTTTTTACATTATTAGCTCAGAAAGTGTTTGGCATCATTACATACAGCCGGGAAAAACTATTGGATATCAGAGCGGCGGTAACTCACCAGCATTACGACCAGGAATACGACTTTCCCGAAGCAGATCCTTTGTTTGCTCTCTCCAGGGCAACTGAACTGATTCCAGCGGCTGACCCAAAACACCGGTGGAGGAGAGGCACTCGGAGCGGCCTGCTGGTTCGACTTAGGAGGACACCACCCACCGCTTCCAAGTATACTACTTGCTGATTTTCAGTCTCTAGTTAACAAGCTTGACGAACTCCGGGCAAGGATTTCTTTCCAGAGAGACATCAACGCCTGTAAAATACGCTGTTTCACAGAAACATGGCTCTCTTGGGATATTCTGTCGGAATCGGTCCAGCCAGAGGGGTTCTCAGTTCATCACGCAGACAGGAATAAATATCTCTCCGGGAAGCAGAAGGGCGGAGGTGTGTGTTTCATGATTAACGACTCATGGTGTAATTGTAGTAACGAGTCCTTATGTTCACTCGACTTAGAATATCTCACAATCAAATGCCGACCGTATTATCTCACAAGAGAATTTTCTTCGGTTATAGTCACGGCGGCCCTCAAAGAACTTCACTGGACCTTATGCAAACTGGAAACCACATATCCTGAGGCTGCATTTATTGTAGCCGGGGATTTTAACAAAGCACATTTGAGGACTAGGCTGCCGTAATTCTATCAACATATCGACTGTTGTACTCGCGCTGCCAGGACCCTCGACCATTGCTATTCAAACTTCCGGGATGGTTATAAGGCCCTATTCAACGCTATTCTGACCAATCGGAATCCACGCTTCAAGATTGTTTTGATCATGCGGACTGGGATATGTTCCGGGTAGTAATTTAGACATATACACTGAAACGTTACTGATTTTATCAGGAAGTGTATAGGTGATGTTGTGCCCACTGTGACTATTAAAACCTACCCTAACCAGAAACCGTGGATAGATGGCAGCATTCGCGCCAATCTGAAAGCGCAAACCACCGCATTCAACCATGGCAAGGTGACTAGGATTATGGCAGAATACAAACAGTGTAGCTACTCACTCCGCAAGGCAATTAAACTGGCAAAACATCAGTATAGAGACAAAGTGGAGTTGCAATTCAACGGCTCAGACACAGGGTGTGGCAGACTATCACTGACTATCACTGACTACAAAAGGAAAACCAGCCACGTCGCTGAGACCGACGTCTCGCTTCCAGACAAGCTAAACACCTTCTTCGCCCGCTTTGAGGATAACACAGTGCCACTGACGAGGCCCACTACCAAGGACTGTGGCCTCTCCTTCTCCATGGCCGACGTGATTAAGAAATTTAAGCATCCCTAGCCACGTCCTCAGAGCATGCGCAGACCAGCTGGCTGGTGTGTTTATGGACATATTCAATCTCTCCCTTTCCCTGTCTGCTGTTCCTACATGCTTCAAGATGTCCACCATTGTTCCTGTACCCAAGAAAGCAAATGTAACTGAACTAAATGACTATCGCCCTGTAGCACTCACCTCTGTCATCATGAAGTGCTTTGAGAGACTAGTCAAAGATCATATCACCTCTACCTTACCTGTCACCCTAGACCCACTTCAATTTGCTTACCGCGCCAATAGATCCACAGACGATGCAATCGCCATCACACTGCCCTATCCCATCTGGACAAGAGGAATACCTATGTAAGAATGCTGTTCATAGACTATAGCTCAGCCTTCAACACCATAGTACCCTCCAAGCTCATCATTAAGCTCGAGGCCCTGGGTCTGAACCCCGCCCTGTGCAACTGGGTCCTAGACTTCCTGACGGGCCGCCCCCAGGTGGTGAAGGTAGGAAACAACACCTCCACTTCGCTGATCCTCAACACTGGGGCCCCACAAGGGTGTGTGCTCAGCCCCCTCCTGTACTCCCTGTTCACCCATGACTGTGTGGCCAAGCACGCCTCCAACTCAATCATCAAGTTTGCAGACGACACAACAGTAGTAGGCTTGATTACCAACAATGACGAGACAGCCTACAGGGAGGAGGTGAGGGCTCTGGGAGCGTGGGGCCAGGAAAATAACCTCTCACTCAACATCAACAAAACAAAGGAGATGATCGTGGACTTCAGGAAACAGCAGAGGGTTCACCCCCTATCCACATCGACGGGACCGCCTTGGAGAAGGTGGAAAGCTTCAAGTTCCTTGGCGTACACATCACCGACAAACTGAAATGGTCCACCCACAGAGACAGTGTGGTGAAGAAGGCGCAACAGAGCCTCTTCAACCTCAGGAGGCTGAAGAAATTCGGCTTATCACCTAAAACCTTCACAAACTTTTACAGATGCACAATTGAGAGCATCCTGTCGGGCTGTATCACCGCCTGGTACGGCAACTACACCGCCCACAACCGCAGGGCTCTCCAGAGGGTGGTGCGGTCTGCCGAACGCATTACCGGGGGCAAACTACCCGCCCTCCAAGACACATACAGCACCCGATGTCACAGGAAGGCCAAAAAGATCATCAAGGACATCAACCACCCGAGCCACTGCCTGTTCACCCCGCTATCATCCAGAAGGCGAGGTCAGTAAAGGTGCATCAAAGCTGGGACCGAGAGAATGAAAAACAGCTTCTATCTCAAGGCCATCAGACTGTTAAATAGCCATCACTAGCACACTAGAGGCTGCTGCTGCCTATTGAAATCACTGGCCACTTTAAGAAATGGAACACTAGTCACTTTAATAATGTTTACATATCTTGCATTACTCATCTCATATGTATATACTGCATTCTATTCTATAATATTCTACTGTATCTTAGTCCATGCCGCTCTATCATTGCTTGTCCATATATGTATATATTCTTAAATCCCATTCCTTAGTAGTTTTGTGTGTTTCGGGTATATGTTGTGAAATTGTTAGATATTACTTGTTAGATAATACTGCACTGTTTGAGCTAGAAGCATAAGCATTTCGCTACACCCACTATACCATCTGCTAAACACGTGTATGTGACAAACAAAATTTGATTTGACCAGCCTTGTTGATAGTGTTGTTAAGAAGGCAGAGCAGCGCTTTATTATGGACAGACTTCTCCCCATCCTAGCTACTGTAGTAACAATATGTTTTGACCATGACAGTTTACAATCCAGGGTTACTCCAAGCAATTTAGTCTCCTCAAATTTACTCAATTTCCACATTATTACTTACCAGATTTAGTTGAGGTTTAGGGTTTAGTGAATGATTTGTCCCAAATACAATGCTTTTAGTTTTTGAAATATTCAGGACTAACTTATTCCTTGCCACCCATTCTGAAACTAACTGCAGCTCTTTGTTAAGTGTTGCTGTCATTTCAGTTGCTGTGGTAGCTGATGTGTATAGTGTTGAGTCATCCGCATACATAGACACATGGGATATATTTCATATTTTTTTCACTTTCACTTTCAATTACATAGCTAGCAAATGCAGATAGCTAGCTTAGCCTACTCAAACACCTGGCTCAAGCAGATGGGGATGCTATGCTAGCTAGCTGGCTACGGCTATCCAACACGAACTCTTCCAAGTCAAGGTAAGAGTGGCGCAGTTGTGGGTTCGATTCCCATGGGGGGCCAGTATAAAAAAGTATGTATGCACTCACTAACTGTAAGTCGCTCTGGATAAGAGCGTCTGCTAAATCATGTAAATGTAAGCTTTTGGTGGTGTAACTGCTAAACGGCTTGCTAACGGTACACTGTACTGCATGATTGTTGCTGGTTTACTAACGCGTTAGTTCTAGTAGCTAGGTTGATGTTGACTTTATGTTAGCTAATATGGTGGACAATGATGTAGGCTGTGAGTAGCGGTTAGCTGTTATGATATGAAGATTTTATTTGGAACGTTTATTTTGCCTGATCACAGACAGCTGATGTGTTGTGGATGCACTGAAGTCCACAAGCGAAGGGAAAAGGTGAGAGGAGGAGAGTGCATAGATGTGAGAAGGAATTACACAATGATCTGGCTGCTATGAAAGGGAACTGTGTTTGCGTGTGATCAGTGGGTGTATTCATTTTGCCGATCTTGTTGAAAAACCTTTCTTAAATGGAAGCAAATGGAACGAAACGGGGATAAACATACCTGAATTTCTCCAATAGAAACTCTCATTTGCAATTGTTCACTTATGGCTTAGGGATTTTTCAGGAGCCTTTTGGTCCCAGACTTCACGCTCTGGTACCGCTTGCCGTGCGGTAGCAGAGATAACAGTCTATGGCTTGTGTGGCTGGGGTCTATGACAATTTTCCGGGCCTTCCTCTGACACCGCCTGGTATAGAGGTCCTGGATGGCAGGAAGCTTGGCCCCAGTGATGTACTGGGCTTTCCGCACCACCCTCTGTAGCGCCTTTTGGTCAGATGCCAAGAAGTTGCCATACCAGGCGGTGATGCAACCAGTCAAGATGCTCTCAATGGTGCAGCTGTATAACATTTTGAGGATCTGAGGGCTCATGTCAAATCTTTTCAGCCTCCTGAGGGAGAAGAGGCATTGTCATGCCTTTTTCACGGCTGTGTTGGCGTGTGTGGACCATGTTAATTCCTTAATGGTGTGGACACCGAAGAACCGCTCAACCCTACCACTACAGCACCTGTAGTCCATGATCAGCTCTTTGTCTTTCTGACTTTGAGGGAGAGGTTGTTGTCCTGGCACCACCCTGCCAGGTCTCTGACCTCCTCCCTATAGGCTGTTTCATCGTCGTTGGTGATCAGGCCTACCACCGTCCTGTCATCTCTTTCTCTCTCTTCATGATGACAGCCATAAATGCGCCATAGGAGCGCTATAGGAGCACCATAGGAGCACCATAGGAGCGCTATAGGAGCACCATAGGAGCGCCATAGGAGCGCCATAGGAGCACCATAGGAGCACCATAGGAGCACCATATCAAAGACAGCTACATGTACAACCCTCTGTCTGCAGCCTCTAACATCCACTCTGGCCAACTATAAGAAAAGCCTGTCAGAACTTTCCACACTGCCCTGCTGAACGCGCCCCAGGTCAATTCATTCAACAGTGTTTCTGTTTGTGTCCATCAAGTCAGTGATGATCAAATGCTCAGTCTACCTCTAGGGGGCACTGTGGTATCACGCTCCAATCTACAGAGACTTTTATTAGAGGGATTCAGTATGGTGTCCCTATCTGTATTGTCAGTCCACAACATTGAGAACAGATAGGACATGGTGGTTCTAGGATGTATATCATATACATTATCAGATCTATATATCATCTAAGGTAATACAATGTTCCCAATAAGAAGACCCCAGCGATCGATATCTCCTCCTCCCCTCCCTCCCTCCCCTCCCTCCCTCCCTCTCCTCCCTCTCCTCTCCTCCCTCTCCTCCCTCTCCTCCCCTCCCCTCCTCCCTCCCCTCCCTCCCTCTCCTCCCTCTTCTCCCTCCCCTTCCCTCCCTCCCCTCCATCTCCTCCCCTCTCCTCCCGTGCATTATCATGCTGAAACATGAGGGGATGGTGGCGGATGAATGGCACGAAAATGGGCCTCAGGATGTCGTCAAGTTATGTCTGTGCATTCAAATAGCCATCGATAAAACGCAATCACCATTATCCCAGTAACCCTAGACCCACTCCAATTTGCATACCGCCGCAACAGATCCACAGATGATGCAATCTCTATTGCACTCCACACTGCCCTTTCCCACCTGGACAAAAGGAACACCTATGTGAGAATGCTATTCATTGACTACAGCTCAGCGTTCAACACCATAGTGCCCTCAAAGCCTATCACTAAGCTAAGGATCCTGGGACTAAACACCTCCCTCTGCAACTGGATCCTGGACTTCCTGACGGGCCGCCCCCAGGTGGTAAGGGTAGGTAACAACACATCTGCCACGCTGATCCTCAACACTGGGGCCCCACAAGGGTGTGTGCTCAGCCCCCTCCTGTACTCCCTGTTCACCCATGACTGCGTGGCCAAGCACGCCTCCAACTCCATCATCAAGTTTGCAGACGACACAACAGTAGTAGGCTTGATTACCAACAATGACGAGACCACCTACAGGGAGGAGGTGAGGGCTCTGGGAGTGTGGTGCCAGGAAAATAACCTCTCACTCAACGTCAACAAAACAAAGGAGATGATCGTGGACTTCAGGAAACAGCAGAGGGTTCACCCCCCTATCCACATCGACGGGACCGCAGTAAAGAAGGTGGAAAGCTTCAAGTTCCTTGGCGTACACATCACTGACAAACTGAAATGGTCCAACCACGCAGACAGTGTGGTGATGAAAGCACAACAGAGCCTCTTCAACCTCAGGAGGCTGAAGAAATTTGGCTTGGCACCTAAAACCATCACAAACTTTTACAGATGCACAATTGAGAGCATCCTGTCGAGCTGTATCACCGCCTAGTACGGCAACTGCACCGCCCGCAACCGCAGGGCTCTCCAGAGGGTGGTGCGGTCTGCCGAACGCATTACCAGGGGCAAACTACCCGCCCTCCAGGACACCTACAGCACCTGATGTCACAGGAAGGCCAAAAAGATCATCAAGGATATCAACCACCAGAGCCACTTCCTGTTCACCCCGCTATCATCCAGAAGGCGAGGTCAGTACAGGTGCATCAAAGCTGGGACAGAGAGAATGAAAAACAGCTTCTATCTCAAGGCCATCAGACTGTTAAATAGCCATCACTAGCACATTAGAGGCTGCTTCTGTCTATTGAAATCACTGGCCACTTTAAGAAATGGAACACTAGTCACTTTAATAATGTTTACATATCTTGCATTACTCATCTCATATGCATACACTGTATTCTATAATATTCTACTGTATCTTAGTCCATGCCGCTCTGTCATTGCTTGTCCATATATGTATATATTCTTAAATTCCATTCCTTACTTAGATTTGTGTGTATTGGGTATATGTTGTGAAATTATTAGATATTACTTGTTAGATATTACTGCACTGTCGGAGCTAGAAGCACAAGCATTTCGCTACACCCACAGTAACATCTGCTAAACACGTGTATGTGACAAATACAATTTGATTTGATTCGATCATTTTCAACAATCCTGCAGAAGGTTTCTATGGATGCATTGTGTTTGGGGGGAGGTAAGAATGAACTTTTTGCTCTAAATGTGGTTCTCTCAGAGTTCTCAGGTACCTCAGCTTGGTTGATGGATCCATCTCCTGCTTGACTCATGGTAGGGCAGGTAAGTCTATTGATTAGCGTGGTAGACCTATAATATGTGTATATCTCACTGAGGATGACATTTCAAGTGGAGTCATGTAAGTTTCAGTCTTATCAAAGAACTCACGCAATCTCATATTACAGAAGAATGTGAATTGATCAATCTGGACGTCAAAGTCATTCATGTCTGTAGTGCAAATGATAACCTCTTATTGAGAACACTAAGGTGGGCTGGTGGCAGCGTATTACTTCATAAATTGAAGACATTTAGCTCCTGTTGGACTGGGGGCCCGTCCTGGATCTCAATTGGTAGGTATCGCGTGGTGGTAGTGGATTTCTACTTCGAACCCTCTTACGTACTGGGGGTGTTGTCTTCGACGTTGTCCCCAGTGTCCCCGTAGAAAACAAATCGCTCACCGTTGGTAGAGGAGCCAGAGGTAGTATTTGTGAGATACAAATACAAATACATGTTTAGAAACTGATAATTGATCGCATGGTGCAAGAATGACTGCAATCAATTGATTATTGAATGTTATCGATGGACACAGCTTTGTAGAACCAAAACATACACAGCCTGCCTCTGCTCAACACTTGAACTCGAGAACAAATAATTTGGGTGGATTCTGCAGTTCGCAAACAATTGCCTATTGGGCAACTCTTCCACGCGGCAGTCAATGCATTCTGCCAAAAGTCGTTGACAATCTAGTCCGGTTGCGGCCGCAACTAGTCCTTGTTTCAAAGGTGTCAAAAAAAATTAGTATTTGTATTCCTAGCAATCACAAATGTACATTGTTTGAAGCACAGTTTTATAAGTCTCAGTCACAGCTCCAATAAATCTCGACATAAAACCAGTTGGATGATTGGTTGAGCCTTCTTGAGTGTGTGACATCACACAGACGCGCTACAGAGCTGTCGGTTTAGTTAGCTTGTGCCACTGGAATGAGCAGTTAGCACCGATCTAACGACTTGGGAAACCCAGCTTCAGCTTGATCATCAAATTGATTGGGAAATAAATGAACGCCTCACCAGCTAGCTACCAATCTATTTAGTTTCACTGTCCGATCATTCAAAAAAACAAGCCCACTAATTGTTATTTTTACCTTTCCACAAGCGGTCTGGTATGTGTTGCTTGATATGAGCAAGTTAACCCAAATGTATCACAGATTAGGTAATGCATCCACAATTAGCATTTTGTTAGCTAGCGGAGAGAAAATGATATGAATCAAACACTGTAGCTAGCTAGCAAGCCCTCCTCAGCGACAATGTTATTGGGACGCGGGAATGTCAGATTCATGGTTTAATTTTATGCTAACTGTCATTGAAGTTGGTGGTTACTACTGATTTCAGATCCAAGGCGAGAGAAATTGAACGCCATGTTTTGTGTTTTGGTAAGGGCTCAGAGTGACGTCATGCACCAAAGAATCCTCAACCAATCACCCAACGGATATTAATGACTTTGTCTACGGGTATCCTACGAAAGGACATTTTGCTCGCCGGTAGGGGGTATTACGTGCTCCGGGCATTACTGACTCAACTGAACGAAATGAGTCGAATGATTCGTTCTTTTGACTGAACGAGTCAAAAAGATCAGAGTCAGTAAAAAGAGCAGGACTTCCCATCACTGATGTCCTATTGGAATCCAGCCAGAGTGGGTTCAGAATGACTGTCAGCATTGGGAAGACTAAGATATGAGACTACCCAAAACATCTAAACTGGTACTACCATTTCAGTAACGGGTGAAATAAATCCAAGTAACAGATTTGTCACGCTCGTTGACTGATGACTCGTGGAACCAAGGCGCAGCGTGATAAGCATACATCTTTATTGATACACAACACACGAACAAAACAACAAAACGAAACGATACGTGAAGTCCTGAGGTTACACACACCAAACCTTTACGGATCAAGATCCCACAAACTAACTGGTGCCAACAGGCTGCCTAAGTATGGTCCCCAATCAGAGACAACGAGCTACAGCTGCCTCTGATTGGGAACCACCCTGGCCAACATAGAACTAAACGATCTAGAACAAAAAACATAGAAAACTAAACATAGAAAATCCACACCCTGGCTCAACATTTAAGAGTCCCCAGAGCCAGGGCGTGACAGTACCCCCCCCCCCAAAGGCGCGGACTGCGACCGCGCCACACAAACACAAGAGGGTAGGGGCCGGGTGGGCATTCCGCCTCGGAGGCGGATCCGGCTCCGGGCGTGACCACCACCTTTTCTCCACCTCCCCGTTGCGCCCCTGGTGTGGTCTGGCCCCGCTGACTGGAGCTGGACCCGACGACGGTGGACCAGACCTTACCGGCTCCGGACTGGAGCCGCTGGCCGGAGCTGGACTGGACACCGGTGGAGCGGAATGCTCTGGCTCCGGAGTGGATCCGCTGACTGGAGTTGGACCGGACCCCGGTGGAGTGGATTGCTCTGACTCCGGAGTGGAGCAGCTGACCGGTGCCGGACCAGGCACCGGTGGAACAGGCACGGGCCGTGCCGGACTGGACACACGCACCACTGGCTTGGTGCGGGGAGCAGGAACGGGCCGGACCGGGCTGACGACGCGCACCACTGGCTTGGTGCGGGTAGCAGGAACGGGCCGGACCGGGCTGACGACGCGCACCACTGGCTTGGTGCGGGGAGCAGGAATGGGCCAGACCGGGCTGACGACGCGCACCACTGGCTTGGTCGCGAGGGGACAGGAACAGGCCGGACCGGGCTGGCGACGCGCACCACTGGCTGGTGCGAGGGACAGGAACGGGCCGGACCGGGCTGGTGACGCGCACCACTGGCTTGGTGCGAGGGACAGGAACGGGCCGGACCGGGCTGACGACGCGCACCACTTGCTTGGTGCGAGGGACAGGAACAGGCCGGACCGGGCTGGCGACGCGCACCACTGGCTTGGTGCGAGGGACAGGAACAGGCCGGACCGGGCTGGCGACGCGCACCACTGGCTTGGTGCGAGGGACAGGAACAGGCCGGACCGGGCTGGCGACGCGCACCACTGGCTTGGTGCGAGGGACAGGAACAGGCCGGACCGGGCTGGCGACACGCACCACTGCCTTGGTGCGAGGGACAGGAACAGGCCGGGCTGGACTGGGAACACGCACCACTGGCTTGGTGCGGGGAGCAGTAACAGGCCGGGCTGGACTGGGAACACGCACCACTGGCTTGGTGCGGGGAGAAGGAACAGGCCGGGCTGGACTGGGAACACGCACCACTGGCTTGGTGCAGGGAGCCGGAACGGGCCGGGCCGGACTGTGGAGGCGGACTGGAGGTCTGGAGCGGAGAGCTGACACAACCCGTCCTGGCTGAATGCCTATTTCCACACAATATGTGTGAGGCATCAGCACAGGACGTACAGGGCTGTGCACTCGTACTGGCGCTACAGCACTTGGCACTGGCGCAGGATATACGGGACCGAGGAGGCGTACTGGAGGCCACGAGCGTTGAGCCGGCACACCCCGTCCTGGCTGCATGCCCATCTTAGCACGACACGTGCGTGGTGCTAGCACAGGACGTGCAGGACTGTGCCGGAACACTCGCGGCACAGTACGTGGCTCCGCATAACACGGAGCCTGCCCAGTCTCACGCTTCCTAGCCTGAGTACGGGGAGTTGGCTCTGCTCTAACTCTAGGCTCCGCCAACCACCCTTTTAGCCCCCCCCCCCCAAAATGTCCTTGGGGCTGTCTCTCGGGCTTCCTCCTCGGCCGGTACCCTCTGCGATGCCGCTGCTCCTCTCTGTAGCGCGCCTCCACAGGCGATCCATTCCAGCCTGAATCTCTTCCCAAGTCCAGGATCCCTTCCCGTCCAGGATCTCCTCCCAAGTCCAGGCTGTCTGTTCCTGGACACGCTGCTTGGTCCTTTTTTGGTGGGATCTTCTGTCATGCTCGTTGACTGATGACTCGTGGAACCAGAAACACTCAATCAAACTGCAACCAATATCTTCATCCCCCACCCAGATATCTGACATCTACAGCAGCTATCTTAAATAATAAATCAATCAAAATGATTTTATAAAACCCTTTTTACATCAGTAGTCAAAAAGTGCTTTACAGATACCCAGCCTAAAACCCCCAAAGACCATGCAATGCAGAGGCAGAAGCACAGCGGCTAGGAAGAACTCCCTGGAAGGCAGGAACCTACATTTTACATTACATTTGAGTCATTTAGCAGGCACTCTTATCCTAGGAAGAAACTTAGATAGGAAGTAGGCTCCGAGGAATAAATAACCGCTCTCCTGATTCCAGCATATTGTGTATCTTATTCTCTTCAATTTGAATCACTAAATTCAATGTGAATGATGAATTATCATTAACTTTTGTAACTATTTTGTGTCTATGGGAACACTGTGTGCTCTGTATGTGGTGCTAATGTATTTAGCATAGCTGGTTGTTATCTATTCCGTGTGATTACATTGCTAATAAGCCTGTATGTCTTGCAGCTCTGCAAACTAACTTCAAAGGCTTCCGGTTAATTCTGTAATGATCAAGAGCTGGAGAATAATCTGGCGAGGCACAGATGGGGCTTCGTGCTCCTCCTCCTCCTCCTCCTCCTCCTCTTCCTCCTCCTGCTCCTCCTCCTCCTCCTTCTCCTTCTCCTCCTCATCCTCATTCTCATCCTCCTCCTCCTCCTCTTCCTCCTCCTCCTCCTCCTCCTCCTCCTCATCCGCCTCCTCCTCCTCCTCCTCCTCCTCCTCCTTCGCCTCCCCCTCCTTCTCCTCCTCCTCCTCCTCCTCCTCATCCTCCTCCTCTTTGTCCTCCTCCACCTCCTCCTCCTCCTCCTCCTCCTTCTCCTCATCCTCCTCCACATCCTCCAAGAACATTCACAAACATGATCTCTTTGTTCTTGTGCAAAACGTTGAGTCATTGTCCAGTGGCAACAGGGATTTTTAAAGGAGAGGAGAGATATAGTGAATGGAAGTCTTTTGTTCAGCCTCATGCAGGGATAGTTCTGAGAGCTTCAGTCTGTTGCATGCTAGTATAGTGAGGACAGTTCAATCTGATTACACAGACCTCCATCAGTATCTGGACAGTTCAATCTGATTACACAGACCTCCATCAGTATCTGGTGTACTAGTCTCTACTGTTGTGCACGGGACTATTCAAGTTTCAAGTTTTATTGGTCGTACAGTGCATTCAGAAAGTATTCTGACTCCTTCCCCTTTTTTCAACATTTTGTTGCGTTACAGCCTTATTCTAAAATGGATTAAATAAAACATTTCCTCATCAATATACACACAATACCCCATAATGAGAAAGCAAAAACAGGTTTTTAGATTTTGTTGCACATTTATTAAAAAGAAAAACAGAAATTCCTTATTTACATAAGTATTCAGACCCTTTGCTATGATACTAGAAATTGAGCTCAGGTGCATCCTGTTTCCATTGATCATCCTTGAGATGTTTCTAAAACTTGATTGGAGTCCACCTGGGGTAAATTCTATTGATTGGACATGATTTGGAAAGGCACACACCTGTCTATATAAGGTCCCACAGTTGACAGTGCATGTCAGAGCAAAAACCAAGCCATGAGGTCTAAGGAATTGTCCGTAGAGCTTAGAGAAAGGATTGTGTTGAGGCACAGATCTGGGGAAGGGTACCAAAACAATTCTGCAGCATTGAAGGTCCCCAAGAACACAGTGGCCTCCATCATTCTTAATGGAAGATGTTTGGAACCACCAAGACTCTTCCTAGAGCTGGCTGCCCGGCCAAACTGAGCAATCGGGGTAGAAGTGCCTTGGTCAGGGAGATGACCAAGAACCCGATGGTCTGTCTGACAGAGCTCTAGAGTTCCTCTGTGGAGATGGGAGAACCTTCCAGAATGACAACCATCTCTGCAGCACTACACCAATCAGGCCTTTATGGTAGAGTGGCCAGACGGAAGCCACTCCTCAGTAAAAGGCACATGACAGCCCGCTTGGAGGTTGCCAAAAGACACCTAAAGGACTCTCAGACCATGAGAAACAAGTTCTCTGGTCTGATGAAGCCAAGATTGAACTCTTTGGCCTGAATGCCAAGCATCACGTCTGGGTGAAACCTGGCACCATCCCAACGGTGAAGCATGGTGGTGGCAGCATCAGGCTGTGGGGATGTTTTTCAGTGGCAGGGACTGGGAGACTAGTCAGGATCGAGGGAAAGATGAACGGAGCAAAGGAGAAATCCTTGATGAAACCCTGCTCCAGAGCCCTCAGGACCTCAGACTGGGGCGAAGGTTCACCGTCCAACATGACAACGACCCTAAGCACACAGCCAAGACAACGCAGGAGTGGCTTCGGGACAAGTCTCTGAATGTCATTGAGTGGCCCAGCCAGAGCCCGGACTTGAACCTGATCTAACATCGCTGGAGAGACCTGAAAATAGCTGGGCAGCAACGCTCACCATCCAACCTGACAGAGCTTGAGATGATCTGCAGAGAAGAATAGGAGAAACTCCCCAAATACAGGTGTGCCAAGCTTGTAACATCATACCCAAGAAGACTTGTGGCTGTAATCGCTGCCAAAGGTGCTTCAACAAAGTACTGAGTAAAGGGTCTGATATTTAATTTGGTTAAACAAAAATTATACAATTGCAAAACTTTCTTAAAAGCTGTTTTTGCTTTGACATTATGGGGTATTGTGTGTAGATTGATGAGGCGAAAAAATATAATTGAATCCATTTTAGAATAAGGCTGTAACGTAACAAAATGTGGAAAAAGTCAAGGGGTCTGAATACTTTCCGAATGCTCGGTATGTATGGGATATGCATGGTATACATTGTCCAACGAAATGCTTACTTGCAGGTTCCTTCTGGACAATGCAACAACGATAAGAAATAATACAAGATAAGAATACTAACATTAAGTAAATGTCTCAGTAGAATAGAATAAATATTTAGTATAATACAGGAAGGAACAATTTATAGTCCAATAATTACACGTGTATTGGATTAAGGGGGGATGGGGGGGGCAGTGTATAAACGGACCAGTTTAACAAGTCTGGTAGCGGCAGTCGTGATGTGTGGATAGCATGACTGTAGTGGGTGTGTTTGTGTGTCTGAGTGGGTGTGTTCATGAGTGTGGGTGTGTCTGAGTGGGTGTGTGTCTGAGTGTGGGTGTGTGTCTGAGTGTGGGTGTGTCTGAGTGTGGGTGTGTCTGAGTGTGGGTGTGTCTGAGTGGGTGTGTCTGAGTGTGGGTGTGTCTGAGTGTGGGTGTGTCTGAGTGTGGATGTGTCTGAGTGTGGGTGTGTCTGAGTGTGGGTGTGTCTGAGTGTGGGTGTGTCTGAGTGGGTGTGTCTGAGTGTGGGTGTGTGTCTGAGTGTGGGTGTGTCTGAGTGTGGGTGTGTCTGAGTGTGGATGTGTCTGAGTGTGGGTGTGTCTGAGTGTGGGTGTGTCTGAGTGTGGGTGTGTGTCTGAGTGTGGGTGTGTGTCTGAGTGTGGGTGTGTCTGAGTGTGGGTGTGTCTGAGTGTGGGTGTGTCTGAGTGTGGGTGTGTCTGAGTGTGGGTGTGTCTGAGTGTGGGTGTGTCTGAGTGGGTGTGTCTGAGTGGGTGTGTCTGAGTGGGTGTGTCTGAGTGCTAAGGTGCGGAGAATCAGGACCATTATCTCTCTGGCCATCGAGTCAAGTTTAAATAGGAGCCATGTTTGACCCTGGCCATAAAGACATTTACCTCCACAGAGATCTCCTCTGCTCTGCTCCCTTCTGACGCTCTGAGGCTTTTCATGTAGACCAGATCTGCTGAACAGGCAACAAAATGTCTGCATTACATCCATGCCCCTTGGTCTGAGTGGGGGAGGCGTGGGGAGGCTGTTCTCACAGAGGGAGGCGTGGGGAGGCTGTTCTCACAGAGGGAGGCGTGGGGAGGCTGTTCTCACAGAGGGAGGCGTGGGGAGGCTGTTCTCACAGAGGGAGGCATGTTAATCAGCTGTCTCTCAGGCTCAGACGCTAAGGGTTTTCATCCAGTCATCGTGAATTGATGGTCCTGATGGTTGACACCATTAGCAGTCATAAAGTAATAGTCCAATTTTCTGATTATCCACCGTATCCTCCTCAACTGTCCTAACAGTCTGGTCAATGTCCTCCAATGACAGTACTCTGATTCAGTCACAGTGGACATAATAGTGGGTCAAACAGCCTAGGGCGCTCCAGTCAGTCCAGCCATGTAACCTACAAAGGAGTCCACCTTCACCCGGGCCAGCTTTAAACGATTATGTCATCCTCCCATGTGACAGGGCTCGGTTTCACTGGCAGACAAAATCAATTATTCAGCACGGTTAATGGTTCAGCTAAAGCCAGATCACAGCAGGCACACACTCAACCCCATGGCCAAATGGATAGAATTACAGGAAATTCGCTTGCGGGCCAGAGTCCGGAATATAAATATATAAACTACACGCCTTCAAATGAGTGGATTCGGCTATTTCAGCCACAACCGTTGCTGACAGGTGTATAAAATATGTCACCCTGTCAAACACACACGGTTTGGCCTCAGAGAGACTATCTCCGCCTGAAGCTTACCAGACAGTGAAAGAAGAGACAGAAGAGGTTAAACAAGAAAAATAACATTTATTTCTCTCTCTGTGACTGAATAGATTAATAAGACATCATTGTTTGAAGGGCCAAAGCCAAAGCCTCCAGTCAACTTTGTGAATCTGTCACGATCGCTGACAGATGAAGCGGACCAAGGCGCAGCGTGATAAGCGTACATTCTTTATTAGTGTACACACACGAACCAAAACAATAAACCAAACGATACGTGAAGTCCTGGGTTATACACAAAACCCTACGGAACAAGATCCCACAAAACTAACATGCCAAAAGGCTGCCTAAGTATGGTCCCCAATCAGAGACAACGAGCTACAGCTGCCTCTGATTGGGAACCACCCTGGCCAACATAGATCAAAACGAACTAGAACCAAAAACATAGAAAACAAAACATAGAAAATCCACACCCTGGCTCAACATTTAAGAGTCCCCAGAGCCAGGGCGTGACAGAATCACATCCACGTCCCATAGCAGTATAGTTAGTACACTGGCGGAGTGTCTGTGAAAGCAGTTGGCTCTACTTGACAATTCAATGATGGATACACAAGACTAATTTAAATGCAGGATTTGATCTTCCATTTTGTAAATGAGATGTCGGATTTGCGAGTGTGTATGTGGACCTCACTGTTACCAATGAAGAACAAGAGTTGTTCAGGGTGTTGATTAAGGATTAATATTTTCCAGAAAATCTATCAAGTTTCAATACCGGGAATAATTCATATTTATTGAGAGTCACAGGAAATACCATCAAAATCAGAAGTGGCCAAGATATGTGTCACGCCCTGGCTCTGGGGACACTGTTATGTTGAGCCAGGGTGTGTAATTCTATGTTTGTATTTCTATGTTGGCCTGAGTGACTCCCAATCAGAGGCAATGAGTGTCAGCTGGTTGTCTCTGATTGGGAGCCATATTTAACTGTCTGTCTTTCACTTTGTGTTTGTGGTTTCTTGTTCCGTGTTGGTTGGTGTATGTAACCAGGGACGTCACGGTTTCGTTTTGTTGTTTTGATCGTGTGATCATTTATTAAATAAAGAAGATGTTTGCCTTCAACGCTGCGCCTTGGTCCTCCTCCTTAGACGAGCGTGACAGAAGAAACCACCAAAACCGGACCAAGCAGCGTGTCCAGGAGCCATCGCTAGCAGATCTCCGTGGCAACCTCGACTGGGTCAAGCCTAGTGAGGAGCAGAGAGGGTGGACTTGGGAACAGTTGAGGAAGAGCTTCGACTGGGTCAAGCCCATTGAGGAGCTGAATAGCGGGAGTTGGAGACAGAAGAGCGAGAGTTGGGCGAGAACGATAGAGGCCTGGCCCACGGGGAGGAGAGACCCCCAGAATTTTTTTTGGGGGGGGCTCACGACGTCGGGGCATCAGGAGGCCGCGATAGAGCGGTCCAGCGGGTTGGCAGAGGAGGCCGCTAGGTTACGGGGGCCACTGGTCGAAGAGGGGATGGAAGGTGGAGAGGCACGGCGAGAGGTACTGGGGTGTGTTACCAGTCCGGTCCGGCCCGTTCCAGATCCCGATGTAGGGCCAGTGGTGTGTGTCCCCAGTACAGTCCGGTCTGTTCCTGCTCCCCGCACCAAGTCAGTGGTGCGCTTTGTCAGCCCGGCTCGGCCCGTTCCTGCTCCCCGCACCAAGTCTGTGGTGCGTTTCGTCAGCCCGGCTCGGCCCGTTCCTGCTCCCCGCACCAAGTCTGTGGTGCGCGTCGCCAGCCCAGTCCGGCCCATTCCTGCTCCCTGCACCAAGTCTGTGGTGCGTTTCGTCAGCCCGGCTCGGCCCGTTCCTGCTCCCCGCACCAAGTCTACGGTGCGTGTCGCCAGCTCGGCCCGGCCTGCTCCCCGCACCAAGTCAGTGGTGCGTTTCGTCAGCCCTGTCCGGCCCGCTCCTGCTCCCCACACCAAGCCAGTGGTGTGCGTCGTCAGTCCGGCACGGCCCGTGCCTGTTCCACTGGTGCCTGGTCCGGCACCGGTCAGATGCGTTACGCCGGAGCTAGAGCAATCCGCTCCATCAGTGTGCAGTCCAGCTCCGGCCAGCGGGGCCAGACCGGACCAGGGGTACTTTGGGGGGTTGGAGAGGGAGTGGGGATCAGGCCCGGAGCCGGATCCGCCGCCAAGGCGGAGTGCCCACCCGGTCCCTCCCCTGTGGTATTTAGTTGGCGCGGTCGGAGTCTGCGCTTTTAGGGGGGGGGTACTGTCACGCCCTGGCTCTGGGGACACTGTTATGTTGAGCCAGGGTGTGTAATTCTATGTTTGTATTTCTATGTTGGCCTGAGTGACTCCCAATCAGAGGCAACGAGTGTCAGCTGGTTGTCTCTGATTGGGAGCCATATTTAACTGTCTGTCTTTCACTTTGTGTTTGTGGTTTCTTGTTCTTATTTGGTTTGTTTATGTAACCAGAGACATCACGTTTTCGTCTGTTGTTTTGATCGTGTGATTATTCTAATAAATATAATGTTCGCATTCAACGCTGCGCCTTGGTCTCTCCCTGACGATCGTGACAATATGGTTACTACTCTCTTAGAAAAAGGGTTCCAAAGGGTTCTGTGACTTCTCCCATAGGAGAACCCTTTTTGGTTCCAGGTAGAACCCTTTTTGGTTCCAGGTAGAACCCTTTTTGGTTCCAGGTAGAACCCTTTTTGGTTCCAGGTAGAACCCTTTTTGGTTCCAGGTAGAACTATTTTAGATTCCATGTAGAACCCTCTGTGGAAGGGGTTATACATGGAACCCAAAAGGGTTCTACCTGGAACCAAAAGGGGCTCTTAAGGGTTCTCCTTATATATTGTGTATATTATGTATACTATGTATATTATATTATGTATATCATATTATGTATATTATATTATGTATATTATATTATGTATACTATGTATATTATGTATACTATGTATATTATATTATGTATATTATGTATACTATGTATATTATATTATGCATATTATGTATATTATGTATAGTATGTATATTATATTAAATACAAAACTAGACCTGGACTACCATGTAACTAATACAGTCAGAAATGTGTGTGTCTGTTGTGTGTGGTGTGTGTGTGTGTGTGTGTATTAAATATGTAAAACACATTGCATGTCTCTCCCTCTCTCTCTCTCCTCACTGTATAATCAACACCCCGAGCGACTCTTGTTCTTCATCAGTAACAGTGAGGTCCACATACACACATGCAAATCAGACATCTCATTTACATGCAGTGAAGGCAATTCCATCTTGCCTGACAACACCAACTGAATTCTTCCGCTTCTCTGTTGTTCGCTACATCCTTCAGTCTGAGACTGCCATCACTGAAGTCGTTTGTGGGGATGTCAAAATGAGGGTGTAGTACAAAACAAAGTCATCAGCATTTGAATCATCTCTAACCAATCAGAGTATCAAAGCCAATGACGAATTTTCAAAATCCCTTTTTACCCACATGTGTTCTGGCTCTGGCCCAACCAATTGGTTTCTGGGACCAATCAGAACGGTTAGAAAGTGTGTGTGTTCTAGAAATTGTCAGTAAGGTACTCAGATCCAGACTCATTGTGGAGAAGAAACTAACGTCCATGGGCATAGTGTAGCATTTTGGGCAGCCAGGCAATATTCCATCCCCTATTGCAGGGATCATCAACAATTGTAGATTCAGCAGCGGGCCAAATTTTTCTTGAGAAGATGGTCAGGGGGGCCGAAACATAATTACAAATAATTTGTGGACTGCAAATTGATCGCAAGAAGCTCAAACAGATATAATATTTGACTAAAACATAATCATTTCAAACCTTGCTTACATTTGTATACGATCACATATACTGTACACTACCAGTCAAAAGTTTTAGAACACCTACTCATTCAAGGGTTTTTCTTTATTTTTACTATTTTCTACATTGTAGAATAATAGTGAAGAGATCAAAACTATGAAATAACACATATGGAATCATGTAGTAACCAAAAAGTGTTAAACAAATCAAAATATATTTTATATTTGATATTCTTCAAATAGCCAACCTTTGCCTTGATAACAGCTTTGCACACCCTTGGCATTCTCTAAACCAACTTCACCTGGAATGCTTTTCCAACAGTCTTGAAGGAGTTCCCACATATGCTGAGCACTTGTTGGCTGCTTTTCCTTCACTCTGTGGTCCGACTCATCCCAAACCATCTCAATTTGGTTGAGGTCGGGGGATTGTGGAGGCCAGGTCATCTGATGCAGCACTCCATCTCTCTCCTTCTTTGTAAAATAGCCCTTACACAGCCTGGAGGTGCGTTGGCTCATTGTCCTGTTGAAAAACAAATGATAGTCCCACTAAGCCCAAACCAGATGGGATGGCGTATCGCTGCAGAATGCTGTGGTAGCCATGCTGGTTAAGTGTGCCTTGAATTCTAAATAAATCACAGACAGTGTCACCAGCAAAGCACCCTAACACCATAACACCTCATCACATCTTTACGGTGGGAAATCATCTGTTCACCCACATTGCATCTCACAAAGACACAGTGATTGGAACCAAACATCTCCAATTTGGACTCCAGACCAAAGGACAAATTTCCACCGGTCTAATGTCCATTGCTCGTGTTTCTTGGCCCAAGCACATCTCTTATTATTATTGGTGTCCTTTAGTGGTGGTTTCTTTGCAGCAATTTGACCATGAAGGCCTGATTCACACAGTCCCCTCTGAACAGTTGATGTTGAGATGTGTCTGTTACTTGAACTCTGTAAAGTATTTATTTGGGCAGCAATTTCTGAGGCTGGTAACTCTAATGAACTTATCCTCTTCAGCAGAGGTAACTCTGGGTCTTCCTTTCCTGTGGCGGTCCTCATGAGAGCCAGTTTCATCAGAGCGCTTGATGGTTTTTGTGACTGCACTTGAAGAAACTTTCAAAGTTCTTGAAATGTTCCGTATTGACTGACCTTCCTGTCTTAAAGTAATGATGGACTGTCATTGCTCTTTGCTTATTTGAGCTGTTCTTGCCATAATATGGACTTGGTCTTTTACCAAATAGGGCTATCTTCTGTATACCCCCCTACCTTTTCACAACACAACTGATTGGCTCAAACGCATTAAGAAGAAAATACATTTCACAAATTCACTTTTAATAAGGCGCACCTGTTAATTGAAATGCATTCCAGGTGACTACCTCATGAAGCTGGTTGAGAGAATGCTAAGAGTGTGCAAAAGTGTCATCAAGGCAAAGGGTGGCTATTTGAAGAATCACAAATATAAAATATAGTTCGATTTGTTTAACACTTTTTTGGTTACTACGTGATTCCATATGTGTTATTTCATAGTTGTGATGTCTTCACTATCATTCTACAATGTAGAAAATAGTTAAAATAAAGAAAAACCCTTGAATGAGTAAGTGTTCTAAAACTTTTGACCGGTAGTGTATCTCTGTATCATGGGTAGAAATACGTTGGAACAGATTTCCAACATTCAAATCACTTGGAGCTGTTTTTTATATCCAACAAATAATTTTGTTTAAAAAAAAATGTTTTATCATAAAACTTGGGCGGCCAAATAAAATCACTCGCAGGCCAAATTTCGCTCACGGACCACCAGTTGGGGAACCCTGCCCTATTGTAATGCATGGTCATACAACACCTGTTGCCTCCACGGATTTAAGAAAACAATTGATTTTGTGTAAGCGACAATACATGACATGCTTAAGGAACCATAAAGCAGACCGGAGGAACTTATCACTGGGCTTAAAAAGCCGTCTATCATGTATCATCTGTTCAGATGAGTCCAATCACGCACCACCTTTGCCCGGGATGTGCCCGACCGGCGCCTTCCCCCCTCTCCCTAAAAGACACGGCCACAGGGGGCACTTGGGATTGTAATGGAAAGTGATTTGTGGATTTTCTCTGGAACTTCAGAGTGGTGGGCGGGTGATGGGGGATGGATAATCAATACATTAATCAATACATTACAAACATTCCCGCCCTCTTCTTTTTCTCAAATCAATGTAATTTTCCTGGTTGCTTAAATTCTAATAGTTCGCCTAATTTCAGTTTATGTGACAAAACAAGCAAGTATAGTGTCGAGAATCATTTTACCATCTAAACTGCTGTGAAATATATTTTCCATAACCAAAAAATATAGTATTTTCAGCTGTTTAAATCTGGTGCACAAAACCAAAAGGAAAAGATGCAAAAACGAAACTTAAGAACAGGAAGCATATAAATAGCACACATAGAACAGATCTACCGCTTTTTAGACATGCTTTCAATGAGAATGACAGATCTATAACTCACATTTCTATGTGAATTTGGTCAGGACGCCCAAAAAAGTTACATATTGCTGCTTTAAAATACTTTACATGTTTCAGTCTAGCTATGGATTGGAGAGACAAAAAAAAAGTCAAACATGACAGAGCTGGAGAGAGAAAGGCAGACACAGACAAAGAGAGACAGAGGGCGAAGAGAGTGTTTCAGGCCATTTGATGTGTGGGCTGTGTGTCTCTCCCTGTCATCACTCCACCCTGTGACCAGTCAGCCGGCAAAGACAATGCACACTCCACAATCACCTAACGCCCTATCCATAATCACCTAATGTCCGCACAAACTACTGTGCGGGTGGGCAGGCGTACATGCAGGTGTGTGAGAGAGACAAAGAGAGTTTGCCACGCCAACCACACCTCCATAAAGACAACCTAAACTGAGCTACACTTCCTAACCTCCTGCCAAATGTATGACCACATGAGAGACACATAATTCCCACAGATCACACAGACCCAGAAAGAATTTGAAAACAAATCAAACGTTGATAAACTCCCATATCTGTTAGGTGAAATACCGCAGTGTGCAATCACAGCAGCAAGATTTGTGGCCCGTTGCCATGAGTGTTCTGTTTGTGAGTGTGGCCCGTTTGTGAGTGTTATGTTCACTAATGTTTCCCTTGTTTATTTCCTGTCTATTCCATTTGCTTTGACAATGGAAACATCTGTTTCCCATGCCAATAAAGCTCTTTGAATTGATTTGAATTGAGAGAGAGAGAGAGAGAGAGAGAGAGAGAGAGAGAGAGAGAGAGAGAGAGAGAGAGAGAGAGAGAGAGAGAGAGAGAGAGAGAGAGAGAGAACTACAGGACAAAATACAAACCCTCCAACCCAAAAAGGCCTGTGGTGTTGATGGTATCCTCAATGAAATGATAAAATATAAAGACCACAAATTCCAATTGGCTATACGTAAACTCTTTAACATCATCCTTAGCTCTGGCATCTTCCCCAAAATGTGGAACCAAGGACTGATCACCCCAATCCACAAAAGTGGAGACAAATTTGACCCCAATAACTACTGTGGGATATGCGTCAACAGCAACCTTGGGAAAATCCTCTGCATTATCATTAACAGCAGACTAGTTCATTTCCTCAGTGAAAACAATGTACTGAGCAAATGTCAAATTGGCTTTTTACCAAATTACCGTACGACAGACCACGTATTCACCCTGCACACCCTAATTGACAAACAATTAAACCAAAACAAAGGCAAAGTCTTCTCATGCTTTGTTGATTTCAAAAAAGCTTTTGACTCAATTTGGCATGAGGGTCTGCTATACAAATTGATGGAAAGTGGGGTTGGGGGAAAAACATACGACATTATAAAATCCATGTACACAAACAACAAGTGTGCGGTTAAAACTGGCAAAAAACACACACATTTCTTTCCACAGGGCCGTGGGGTGAGACAGGGATGCAGTTTAAGCCCCACCCTCTTCAACATATATATCAATGAATTGGCGAGGGCACTAGAACAGTCTGCAGCACCCGGCCTCACCCTACTAGAATCTGAAGTCAAATGTCTTCTGTTTGCTGATGATCTGGTGCTTCTGTCACCAACCAAGGAGGGCCTACAGCAGCACCTAGAACTTCTGCACAGACTTCTCTCAGTAAGACAAAAATAATGGTGTTCCAAAAAGGTCCGGTTGCCAGGACCACAAATACAAATTCCATCTAGACACGTTGCCCTAGAGCACACAAAAAACTATACATACCTCGGCCTAAACATCAACGCCACAGGTAATTTCCACAAAGCTGTGAACGATCTGAGAGACAAGGCAAGAAGGGCCTTCCATGCCATCAAAAGGAACATTAAATTTGACCTACAAATTAGGATCTGGCTAAAAAATACTTGAATCAGTTATATTTACATTTACATTTACGTCATTTAGCAGACGCTCTTATCCAGAGCGACTTACAAATTGGTGCATTCACCTTATAGCCAGTGGGATAACCACTTTGCAATATGTTTTATTTTTATTTTTTGGGGGTGGGGTAAGGGGGGGTAGAAGGATTACTTGATCCTATCCCAGGTATTCCTTAAAGAGGTGGGGTTTCAAGTGTCTCCGGAAGGTGGTGAGTGACTCCGCTGTCCTAGTTTCGTGAGGGAGCTTGTTCCACCATTGGGGTGCCAGAGCAGCGAACAGTTTTGACTGGGCTGAGCGGGAAATGTGCTTCCGCAGAGGTAGGGGGGCCAGCAGGCCAGAGGTGGATGAACGCAATGCCCTCGTTTGGGTGTAGGGACTGATCAGAGCCTGAAGGTACGGAGGTGCCATTCCCCTCACAGCTCCGTAGGCAAGCACCATGGTCTTGAAGCAGATGCGAGCTTCGACTGGAAGCCAGTGGAGTGTGCGGAGGAGCGGGGTGATGTGAGAGAACTTGGGAAGGTTGAACACCAGACGGGCTGCGGCATTCTGGATGAGTTGTAGGGGTTTAATGGCACAGGCAGGGAGCCCAGCCAACAGCGAGTTGCAGTAATCCAGACGTGAGATGACAAGTGCCTGGATTAGGACCTGTGCCGCTTCCTGTGTAAGGCAGGGTCGTACTCTCCGAATGTTGTAGAGCATGAACCTACAGGATCGGGTCACCACCTTGTTGTTAGCGGAGAACGACAGGGTGTTGTCCAGGGTCACGCCAAGGCTCTTCGCACTCTGGGAGGAGGACACAACGGAGTTGTCAACCGTGATGGCGAGATCATGGAACGGGCAGTCCTTCCCCGGGAGGAAGAGCAGCTCCGTCTTGCCGAGGTTCAGCTTGAGGTGGTGATCTGTCATCCACACTGATATGTCTGCCAGACATGCAGAGATGCGATTCACCACCTGGTTATCAGAAGGGGGAAAGGAGAAGATTAGTTGTGTGTCGTCTGCGTAGCAATGATAGGAGAGGCCATGTGAGGATATGACAGAGCCAAGTGACTTGGTGTATAGCGAGAATAGGAGAGGGCCTAGAACTGAGCCCTGGGGGACACCAGTGGTGAGAGCACGTGGTGCGGAGACAGATTCTCGCCACGGCAATTGATACGAGCGACCGGTCAGGTAGGATGCAATCTAAGAGTGAGCTGCGCCGGAGTTTCCCAACTCGGAGAGGGTGGAGAGGAGGATCTGATGGTTCACAGTATCAAAGGCAGCAGACAGGTCTAGAAGGACAAGAGCAGAGGAGAGAGAGTTAGCCTTACCAGTGCGGAGAGCCTCCGTGACACAGAGAAGAGCAGTCTCAGTTGAATGACCAGTCTTGAAACCTGACTGGTTTGGATCAAGAAGGTCATTCTGAGAGAGATAGCAAGAGAGTTGGTTAGAGACGGAACGCTCAAGTGTTTTGGAGAGAAAAGAAAGAAGGGATACTGGTCTGTAGTTGTTGACATCAGAGGGATCGAGTGTTGGTTTTTTGAGAAGGGGTGCAACTCTCGCTCTCTTGTCGCAAGATTTCATCTGGAGAGAGAGGGGAGAAAGAAGTCAAAGCATAGGGTAGGGCAGTGTGAGCAGGACCAGCAGTGTCATTTGAATAAACAAACGAGGATCGGATGTCGTCAACCTTCTTTTCAAAATGGTTGACGAAGTCATCCACAGAGAGGGAGGAGGGGGTGGGGGAGGAGGATTCAGCAGGGAGGAGAAGGTGGCAAAGAGCTTCCTAGGGTTAGAGGCAGATGCTTGGAATTTAGAGTGGTAGAAAGTGGCTTTAGCAGCGGTAACAGATGAAGAAAATGTAGAGAGGAGGGAGTGAAAAGATGCCAGGTCCGCAGGGAGTCTAGTTTTCCTCCATTTCCGCTCGGTTGCCCAGAGCCCTGTTCTGTGAGCTCGCAATGAGTCATCAAGCCATGGAGCAGGTGGGGAGGACCGATTGCCCTTTATGGTTGTGAGGTCTGGGGTCCGCTCACCATCCAAGAATTCACAAAATGGGACAAATACCAAATTGAGACTCTGCATGCAGAATTCTGCAAAAATATCCTCTGTATACAACGAAAAGCACCAAATAATGCATGCAGAGCAGAATTAGGCCGGTACCCGCTAATTATCAAAATCCAGAAAAGAGCCGTTAAATTCGATATCCACTTAAAAGTAAGTGATTCCCAAACCTTCCATAACAAAGCCATCAACTACAAAAAGATTAACTTGGAGAAGAGTCCCCTAAGTAAGCTGGTCCTGGGGCTCTGTTCACAAACACAAACAGACCCCACACAGCCCCAGGACAACAACAACACAACTAGACCCAACCAAATCATGAGAAAACTAAAAGAGAATTACTTGACACATTGGAAAGAACAAACAAAAAAACAGAACAAACTAGAATGCTATGTGGCCCTAAACAGAGAGTACACAGTGGCAGAATACCTGACCACTGTGACTGACCCAAACTTAAGGAAAGCTTTGACTATGTACAGACTCAGTGAGCATAGCCTTGCTATTGAGAAAGGCCGCCGTAGGCAGACCTGGCTCTCAAGAGAAGACAGGCTATGTGCACACTGCCTACAAAATGAGGTGGAAACTGAGCTGCACTTCCTAGCCTCCTGCCAAATGTATGACCATATTAGAGACACATATTTCCCTCAGATTACAGAGATCGACAAAGAATTCGAAAACAAACCCAATTTTGATAAACTCCCTTATCTACTGGGTGAAAAACCACAGTGTGAGAGAGAGAGAGAGACAGAGAGAGAGAGAGAGAGAGAGAGAGAGAGAGAGAGAGAGAGAGAGAGAGAGAGAGAGAGAGAGAGAGAGAGAGAGAGAGAGAGAGAGAGAGAGAGAGAGAGATAGAGAGAGAGAGAGAGAGAGAGAGAGAGAGAGAGAGATAGAGAGAGAGAGACAGACAGACAGAGAGAGAGAGAGAGAGAGAGAGAGAGAGAGAGATAAATGGGTCTGTCTGCGTGGCATATTGCATCTGTTTAGAAACAAAGAAAAATAGAAAAGGAGTAGATAAACAGACTGCTGATGTCCTGAGAGTCCTGGTCTAGCCCAATCAGTACACTCAGCCCTGTCGTCCCCAGCAACAGTGTTACTAAGCAGATGACGACGTGACTCAGACACAGACAAACACTGCTGCTAACTGTCCAACCTCATCACAGACGCTGCTGCTAGCTGTCCAACCTCATCACAAACACTGCTGCTAACTGTCCAACCTCATCACAGACACTGCTGCTAGCTGTCCAACCTCATCACAGACACTGCTGCTAGCTGTTCAACCTCATCACAAACACTGCTGCTAGCTGTTCAGCCTCATCAGAAACACGGCTGCTAGCTCTTCAACCTCATCACAGACACTGCTGCTTGCTGTTCAATCTCATCACAGACACTGCTATTAGCAGCAAAAAATGGAGTCCCCAAAAAGTTGTGCGGAAAAAATGGGGTCCCCGCTGAAAATGTTGAATACTACTGGCCTAAGGTGTACTATATAAGGTCTGAGTATTATACAGCTAGGGGTGTCTAACATGTGGTCTCCACACTTCCTCTGTGGTGTTTGTCTCTGGGTAACAACCCTGAATCCGGGCTCCTAGATAAAGCCCACCCACTGAACGAGGAATGCCTCATCATTCTAAATCTGTCGTCAACAGATTAATGTTCCCTTGGGAGGGAGGGAGGGAGGGAGGGAGGGAGAGAGAGAGAGAGAGAGAGAGAGAGAGAGAGAGAGAGAGAGAGAGAGAGAGAGAGAGAGAGAGAGAGAGAGAGGAGGGGAGGAGGGAGGGAGGGAGGGAGGGAGGGAGGGAGGGAGGGAGGAGGGAGGGAGGAGGGAGGGAGAGAGCGAGAGAGAGAGAGAGGGAGGAGGGAGGGAGGGAGGGAGGGAGGGAGGGAGGGAGGGAGAGAGAGAGAGAGAGAGAGAGAGAGAGAGAGAGAGAGAGAGAGAGATGGAGGAGGGAGGGAGGAGGGAGGGAGGGAGGCACCGTACCACTTGCCATTATAGCCAGGCAATGATGTCATAACTCATGGTTTACACAGCTCAGTGAGGAGCAGCTATACAAATAAATGAAAAGAGAATGTTAAGTTCTGTTAGGTAATGGTATGATAATGTTAAGTACTGTTAGGTAATGGTATGAGAATGTTAAGTACTGTTAGGTAATGGTTTGAGAATGTTAAGTACTGTTAGGTAATGGTGTGAGAATGTTAAGTACTGTTAGGTAATGGTTTGAGAATGTTAAGTACTGTTAGGTAATGGTTTGAGAATGTTAAGTACTGTTAGGTAATGGTATGAGAATGTTAAGTTCTGTTAGGTAATGGTATGAGAATGTTAAGTACTGTTAGGTAATGGTGTGAGAATGTTAAGTACTGTTAGGTAATGGTTTGAGAATGTTAAGTACTGTTAGGTAATGGTATGAGAATGTTAAGTACTGTTAGGTAATGGTATGGGAATGTTAAGTACTGTTAGGTAATGGTATGAGAATGTTAAGTACTGTTAGGTAATGGTATGAGAATGTTAAGTACTGTTAGGTAATGGTATGAGAACGTTAAGTACTGTTAGGTAATGGTATGAGAATGTTAAGTACTGTTAGGTAATGGTATGAGAACGTTAAGTACTGTTAGGTAATGGTATGAGAATGTTAAGTACTGTTAGTTAATGGTATGAGAATGTTAAGTACTATTTGAGTAGCTAATCTCTTATACACTGACAACGCCTTCTGCTAACAATATATTTTCTGTACACAGTTGCACACAGTGGTTTCATAAACCCAGCATGAAGAATGTTGCCTCAACCCCTAAGGTATAAATGGCATTGAGCAGTATGAAGCATTACTTAATTAAGAGTCTATTGACGCACCCGTGCGTCAATCTAAGTAACATCATAAAAAATCCCCATCAAAATCCGTCCGTTTAAGCTGCGTCTCAAACCACCGCATGTCGGCCTTCCGCATCTGGAAGGTGGCCAAGCTACAGCAGTGTCCGTTTCAGCTGCGTCTCAAACCACCGCATGTCGGCCTTCCGCATCTGGAAGGTGGCCAAGCTACAGCAGTGTCCGTTTCAGCTGCGTCACAAACCACCGCATGTCGGCCTTCCGCATCTGGAAGGTGGCCAAGCTACAGCAGTGTCCGTTTAAGCTGCGTCTCAAACCACCGCATGTCGGCCTTCCGCCTCTGGAAGGTGGCCAAGCTACAGCAGTGTCCGTTTAAGCTGCGTCTCAAACCACCGCATGTCGGCCTTCCGCATCTGGAAGGTGGCCAAGCTACAGCAGTGTCCGTTTCAGCTGCGTCTCAAACCACCGCATGTCGGCCTTCCGCCTCTGGAAGGTGGCCAAGCTACAGCAGTGTCCGTTTAAGCTGCGTCTCAAACCACCGCATGTCGGCCTTCCGCATCTGGAAGGTGGCCGAGCTACAGCAGTGTCCGTTTAAGCTGCGTCTCAAACCACCGCATGTCGGCCTTCCGCCTCTGGAAGGTGGCCAAGCTACAGCAGTGTCCGTTTAAGCTGCGTCTCAAACCACCGCATGTCGGCCTTCCGCATCTGGAAGGTGGCCAAGCTACAGCAGTGTCTCAAACCACCGCATGTCGGCCTTCCGCCTCTGGAAGGTGGCCAAGCTACAGCAGTGTCTCAAACCACCGCATGTCGGCCTTCCGCATCTGGAAGGTGGCCAAGCTACAGCAGTGTCCGTTTAGCTGCGTCTCAAACCACCGCATGTCGGCCTTCCGCCTCTGGAAGGTGGCCAAGCTACAGCAGTGTCTCAAACCACCGCATGTCGGCCTTCCGCCTCTGGAAGGTGGCCAAGCTACAGCAGTGTCCGTTTAAGCTGCGTCTCAAACCACCGCATGTCGGCCTTCCGCATCTGGAAGGTGGCCAAGCTACAGCAGTGTCCGTTTCAGCTGCGTCTCAAACCACCGCATGTCGGCCTTCCGCATCTGGAAGGTGGCCAAGCTACAGCAGTGTCCGTTTAAGCTGCGTCACAAACCACCGCATGTCGGCCTTCCGCCTCTGGAAGGTGGCCAAGCTACAGCAGTGTTTGTCAGACCATGAAACATCCCGAAAATCGGTCTTCTCATTACATTTCAGTCATTTAGCAAACGCTCTTATCCTGAGCGACTTACAGTTAATGAATGCATATGTTTTTTATCTATTTTTTTTCTTCTTCATACTGGCCCCCCGTGGGAAACGAACCCACATCCCTGCCGGCCAAACCCTCCCCTTCCTTGGGCGACGCTGGACCAATTGTGCGCCGCCCATGGGTCTCCCGGTTGCGGCCGGCTGCGACAGAGCCTGGACTCGAACCAGGATCTCTAGTGGCACAGCTAGCACTGCGATGCAGTGCCTTAGACCACTGCGCCACTCGGGAGTCATGAAAACGTCTGTAGCATCCGAACGGTTTACAAACATTTACACGGTGGTGTTCTCCGTTTTTTTCTCTACGACCCCCCCAAAAGTGTCACAAGATTCGTCTGAAGGTAACATATAAAAATGAATGGAAGTATGGAGGTAGTTTTGTGGCAACAAAAATAAGGGGTTAAGTATGTGTACAAAAAACTTTTAGAGGTTTTAATAGTCATCGTGGTAGAGCCAGACAGAGAGTCCTAACAGTAAAGAGTCAGTATTGAACACATCTCTAACTGCATGTGGGGCTTCTCTCTCAATGTCCCCAGCTGGCCTGGTTTTGGAGCCTCCCTGGGTCAGCAGGTAGACAAGCTAAGCAGACAGAGAAATAACCTGCGGTGGCTGTAGTCTGGGGGCCTTAATGCTATGGTGGCCCCTATAAATCAATCATTCATCCTGAGTCACTAAACCACAACAAGCAGGGAAAAAACAGAGGACAGACAGGAGAGAGAGAGGCAGACGAGAGAGAGAGAGAGAGGCAGACGAGAGAGAGAGAGAGAGAGAGGCAGAGAGAGAGAGAGAGAGAGAGAGAGAGAGAGAGAGAGAGAGAGAGCGAGAGAGAGAGAGAGAGACCAAATCATGAGAAAACAAAAAGAGAATTACTTGACACATTGGAAAGAACAAACAAAAAAACAGAGCAAACTAGAATGCGATTTGGCCCTAAACAGAGAGTACACAGTGGCAGAATACCTGACCACTGTGACTGACCCAAACTTAAGGAAAGCTTTGACTATGTACAGACTCAGTAAACATAGCCTTGCTATTGAGAAAGGCCGCCGTAGGCAGACCTGGCTCTCAAGAGAAGACAGGCTATGTGCACACTGCCCACAAAATGAGGTGGAAACTGAGCTGCACTTCCTAACCTCCTGCCAAATGTATGACCATATTAGAGACACATATTTCCCTCAGATTACAGCGATCCACAAAGAATTCGAAAACAAACCCAATTTTGATAAACTCCCTTATCTACTAGGTGAAAAACCACAGTGTGCCATCACAGCTGCAAGATTTGTGACCTGTTGCCACAAGAAAAGGGCAACCAGTGAAGAACAAACACCATTCTAAGTACAACCCATATTTATGTTTATTTATTTTCCCATTTGTACTTTAACTATTTGCACATTGTTACAACACTGTATATATACATAATATGACATTTGAAATGTCTTTATTCTTTTGAAACTTCTGAGTGTAATGTTTACTTTTAATATTTATTGTTTATTTCACTTTTGTTTACTATCTACTTCACTTGCTTTGGCAATGTTAACACACGTTTCCCATGCCAATAAAGCCCTTGAATTGAATTGAATTGGAGAGAGAGAGAGAGAGAGAGAGAGAGAGAGAGAGAGAGAGAGAGAGAGAGAGAGAGAGAGAGAGAGAGAGAGAGAGAGGCAGACAGACAGTTGCTAGGGACTCTCCTGGAAGAAGCTAGCTAGCTAACAAATAATATCTAGTTAACAGAAGAAAAGAAAGACAAAATAAGACAAAATAAGGACAGAAGACAAAGGACATCAAAGTAAAACAGTCCTCTAAAAGACACAAGAGAGAATAATACAAGAAACAACCCTTCTATTGCAACATTGTGTACAGCGTTGCTATGGAAATTGTTTTCCCACCAGGCATTCAGACGGAGAAAGTTAACAAAAGTTTCAAAGGTTTGATGATGGGACAGAACCATGAATGCCTGTTTGCAGATCTTACCAGTTGCAAAACAAGAGCAAATTTAATATTTAATACCAAACGAGGGCACATATGGAAAATAGTTATTTGCAACAATTTCCCTTTCTCAAAAAAGAGAGGCATCAGCCAAGGATGTCAGATCAGCATTTTTGAAGAAGCTGACCAGAGCAACACGTATCAAACAGTAAACTTATATAATAATGGAATTGTATTGATACAAGGCAATGATTCAAGCCTCCAGGCTTTTGAGAATGTGTTTGCTACCCTAAAAGCAGAAGCTGAACTCATCTCAGAAACTGAGGAAAAAGTCAAGGAGGGAGATGGAGAAAAGCAGGCCCCAACGGTCTCTGTGACCCAGCAAGAAGCCCTCAGTGTCCCTCAACCTACCTCACCTGCAGCAGACAAAGCCAAGGACATGCCTACAACACCAAGAACACCTGCTATGCAACGTTTCCACAACACCCTCTCTCTAGTTGAAGCAGAGGTCATAGAACTCAGAGAGAACAAGCTTCAAGAGGATGACACTGTCCAGAAACTAAAAGAAGAGATGAAACCGTTCAGGGAGGAGAGCAGAGCATCTATTGCTAAATTAGAAAGCAGAATGGATAAACTGAGTCAGACAAATGATGACCTCAGAGACCATCTGAGGACAACAAGAAAGGAGCTGGAACAAAGAGAGAGGTACATTGACCCCCTCAACCAGCAGCTAGTCAATATGTCCTCTGCATCTAGAGAACATGTCCACCAGCCTGGTACAACACAGGCAGAACCTGAGACCAGCATAACCTCCACCACACAGCCTGATAACACTGCACCCACCTACCAGTCTGCTCCAGCCCAGATCAGCCAACCAGCCTCCCAGTCTGCTCCAGCCCAGATCAGCCAACAAGCCTCCCAGTCTGCTCCAGCCCAGGTCAACCTACCAGCCTCTAAGTCTGCTCCAGCCCAGGTCAACCTACCAGCCTCCCAGTCTGCTCCAGCCCAGATCAGCCAACCAGCCTCCCAGTCTGCTCCAGCCCAGGTCAGCCAACCAGCCTCCCAGTCTGCTCCAGCAAAGGTCAGCAAACCAGCCTCCCAGGCTGCTCCAGCCCAGGTCAGAATACCATTCTCCCAGTCTGCTCCACCCAGACAGTCACCCACAACTGCAATCCTTATTGATCCAAATGGGAAGTTCTTAGTCCAGGAAAGACTATTCCCTAGACACCAGGTGTATAAGTTCTGGTGTCCTACAACTGAGAGTGCAATGCAGCTACTCAGTCAGACCAGGATTGACACCCCCGATAACATCTTCATCCACACTGGCACAAACGACCTTCATGCCAAAGGGGAAAATGTATCTGGGGCAGTGAGAAGAGTGGCAGAACGGGCCCAGGCTATGTTCCCAACAACCAATATAGTTGTGTCCACCCTCCTACCAAGAAAAGACTTCCCAGGAAAGTTGATCGAAAAAATAAATCAACAGATCACTGTGGACTGTGCCTCACTGCTCAACGTCAGAACGGCTCACCACCCCACTCTGACATGTGAACATTTATACGATAATATACATCTTGATCAGGACAGTATCATAACCTTTGCCAAGGACCTAAAGGATGCAACACTTGGCAGGGACCCACACACCCATCACCCCAGCACAGATTTACCAGACCAGACCCGCCTCAGGACAGCACGACCAGACCCGTCCCATCACAACACAGCTCTACCAGACCCCATCACAACACAGCTCTACTAGACCCGGCCCATCACAACACAGCTCTACTAGACCAGGCCCATCACAACACAGCTCTACCAGACCCCATCACAACACAGCTCTACTAGACCCGGCCCATCACAACACAGCTCTACTAGACCCGGCCCATCACAACACAGCTCTACCAGACCCGTCCCATCACAACACAGCTCTACTAGACCCCCATCACAACACAGCTCTACCAGACCCGTCCCATCACAACACAACACCACTAGACCCGGCCCATCACAACACAGCACTGACCACTACTCTAGGGTCGGGCAGAACACTGTCCTTCAGAGAAGTACACCACATGATACAGTCCACACCATGTATCATTCAGATCATCAGCCTACATATGCTGAGGTAACCTCTGGCAAAAGACACCTAGAAAAATCAGAGATAGGAGAGGTGGTATTCTACAAAATTCTCCCAAGTGAGCTTGGTGGTAAGGTGTATGACTTAATAAAATGTATGTACACAGAAAACAAGTGTGCAATAAAAAGCCAAAGAACATAATTATTTTCACAACATCAAGGTGTGAGACAAGGCTGCAGTTTGAGTCCAAATCTTTTCAACATTTATATCAATGAATTAGCAGACATGTTAGACCATTCTCCAGCCCCAGGACTCTCACTATTTGACACAGAGGTAAAATACCTGCTATATGCTGATGACTTGGTACTTCTATCACCAACCAAAGAAGGTCTTCAACAGAACCTTAACATTCTACAGCAATGTTGCCATAATTGGGCCCTGGCAGTAAATAAAAAAAAAACTAAAATCATGATTTTCCAAAAAAATAACTGATGTCAGAAACACAAATATAAATTCACCCTGAACAACACCATAATTGAACACACTAACAATTACACATACCTTGGTCTGACCATATCTGCATCGGGAAACATTAATATGGCAGTGAATGCACTCAAAGAAAAAGCCTGCAGAGCATTGTATGCAATAAAAATGAAATTATTCAAGATCAACATCCCAATTAGAATTTGGACCAAAATATTTGACAGTGTAATCCTACCAATAGCTCTTTACGGAAGTGAGGTTTGGGGGCCACTCAATAGACTGGACTTTAAAATGTGGGACAAACATCCAATTGAAGCCCTACATGCAGAATTCTGTCGGAAAATTCTACAAGTCCAGAGAAATACACCAACTAATGCATGTAGGGCAGAATTGGGCCGCTTTCCAGTAGTAATGAAAATACAGAAAATATCATTAAAATTTTGGCTACATCTAAATTCAAGTCCAAATTCAAGTCTGCAATTTAAAGCACTTCAAACCCAAGAGCTGAGCCCAGAAATGAGCCCTCTCAGTCAGCTGGTGTTGGACCTAACCAACCAAGCTGACACCAGCACTGCTTCAAAAGAAAGAATTCCAATGAACAAAATCATGAACCAATCAAAGGACTCATATTTACAACATTGGAAAAACAAAACAAAATCCCAAAGCCGACTAAATTGCTATCTGACCCTAAACAGAGAATATGAATTGGCTGATTATCTCTACTCTGTCAGAGATACGAAGCAGAGACAGATCCTTACCAAGTACAGGCTGAGTGACCATCAATTGGCAATAGAAACCGGGCAGACATAAAAAGACATGGCTACCCAAAGAGGAGCGTATATGTGGTCACTGCACGACAGGGGAGGTAGAAACAGAGATGCACTTTCTTCTTTACTGTGATAAATATTCCTCACCAAGAGATTCATTATTCACAGAAATTAATTAAACCCAGAGGAAAAACTAAAAATACTCATGGGCGAAGGAGCTATGGCTCCTCTTGCAGCCAAATATGTATTTGCCTGCCATAGCCTGAGGGACACTGAATAATAACATCTGCATAGTAAACAGTAACGTACTTATTATTATTGTTATTGCTATTATAGTTATTACCATTATTATTGTTGTTTGTCATTCCAAATAGTAGTGGTATGGGTGGTAATGGTAATGATGGCAGTTTAATGGTGGTGGTGGTAGTAGTAGTAGTAATGATGATGGTAGTAGGGGTGATGGTAATGATAGCAGTTTAATGATGGTGGTGGTAGTAGTAGTAATGATGATGGTAGTAGGGGTGATGGTAATGATAGCAGTTTAAAGGTGGTGGTAGTAGTAGTAGTAATGATGATGGTAGTAGGGGTGATGGTAATGATAGCAGTTTAATGATGGTGGTGGTAGTAGTAGTAGTAATGATGATGGTAGTAGGGGTGATGGTAATGATAGCAGTTTAATGATGGTGGTGGTAGTAGTAGTAATGATGATGGTAGTAGGGGTGATGGTAATGATAGCAGTTTAATGATGGTGGTGGTAGTAGTAGTAGTAATGATGATGGTAGTAGGGGTGATGGTAATGATATCAGTTTAATGATGGTGGTGGTAGTAGTAGTAGTAATGATGATGGTAGTAGGGGTGATGGTAATGATATCAGTTTAATGATGGTGGTGGTAGTAGTAGTAGTAATGATGATGGTAGTAGGGGTGATGGTAATGATAGCAGTTTAATGATGGTGGTGGTAGTAGTAGTAGTAATGATGATGGTAGTAGGGGTGATGGTAATGATAGCAGTTTAATGATAGTGGTGGTAGTAGTGGTAATAATGATGATGGTAGTAGGGGTGATGGTAATGATAGCAGTTTAATGATGGTGGTAGTAGTAGTAGTAATGATGATGGTAGTAGGGGTGATGGTAATGATAGCAGTTTAATGATAGTGGTGGTGGTAGTAGTAGTAATGATGATGGTAGTAGGGGTGATGGTAATGATAGCAGTTTAAAGGTGGTGGTAGTAGTAGTAGTAATGATGATGGTAGTAGGGGTGATGGTAATGATAGCAGTTTAATGATGGTGGTGGTAGTAGTAGTAGTAATGATGATGGTAGTAGGGGTGATGGTAATGATGGCAGTTTAATGATGGTGGTGGTAGTAGTAGTAGTAATGATGATGGTAGTAGGGGTGATGGTAATGATAGCAGTTTAATGATGGTGGTGGTAGTAGTGGTAGTAATGATGATGGTAGTAGGGGTGATGGTAATGATAGCAGTTTAATGATGGTGGTAGTGGTAGTAGTAGTAATGATGATGGTAGTAGGGGTGATGGTAATGATAGCAGTTTAATGATGGTGGTGGTAGTAGTGGTAGTAATGATGATGGTAGTAGGGGTGATGGTAATGATAGCAGTTTAATGATGGTGGTAGTGGTAGTAGTAGTAATGATGATGGTAGTAGGGGTGATGGTAATGATAGCAGTTTAATGATGGTGGTAGTGGTAGTAGTAGTAATGATGATGGTAGTAGGGGTGATGGTAATGATAGCAGTTTAATGATGGTGGTGGTAGTAGTAGTAGTAATGATGATGGTAGTAGGGGTGATGGTAATGATAGCAGTTTAATGATGGTGGTGGTAGTAGTAGTAATGATGATGGTAGTAGGGGTGATGGTAATGATGGCAGTTTAATGATGGTGGTGGTAGTAGTAGTAGTAATGATGATGGTAGTTGGGGTGATGGTAATGATAGCAGTTTAATGATGGTGGTGGTAGTAGTGGTAGTAATGATGATGGTAGTTGTAGTACTGATATAATGGTGAAGATGACCGTTATTTAGTTATAGGTTAGTTTCATTTTCCATATTTATATTTATATATTTATTATATCTCTACTATTGACTGTTACCATTTTATTGTTGTTATTTATTTATTTATTATTATTTACTACCATTTTTTATTATTATTTGTTATTCTTTATTATTTTATTACAATGTATATTGTATACATTGTTGCTTTGGCAATATTGACGCAATGTTTTTCATGCCAATAAAGCAGCCTGAATTTAAATTGAATTGAATTGAGAAAGAGAGAGGCAGACAGACAGGAGAGAGAAAGAGAGAGAGAGAGAGAGAGAGAGAGAGAGAGAGAGAGAGAGAGAGAGAGAGAGAGAGAGAGAGAGAGAGAGAGAGAGAGAGAGAGAGAGAGAGAGAGAGAGAGAGAGAGAGAGAGAGAGAGAGAGAGAGAGAGAGAGAGAGCTCAAAGACATTGCTCCTGCATTTTAAACAAAAAATATAGATTTAGAGTTAGATAAAGTAGGATTTTTTGGCAGGGACATATACAGGATACTACCCTCCAAAACATAACCTTAATTCCAAACCAAAACTCCAAACCTACAACCTGATTTTGGATGGAATTACCTGGAAAGCTTTCTACTACCAAGGATTACTGTTCCCAAACTATACAGCAAATGCTCTGGCAAACAAACAGAAACCTGAAAACACCATCCAACCTGGAACTGAGTGAGTAATGTTTAGTATGAAGCTATTTTTCACTTTCAAAAACCAAGAATAAAAATACATTACAATGATATATTTTATTTTATAAGGACTGAATGGTAAGGCTACCAAGATTAAGCTTGCTTGTACAAAGAGATACAATATTAATTAGCACTGACGTGTGAAGTGAAAGGTGTCAAAGCCCTTGAGCCCAACAATGGCAGGAGAGTCGTACAGTCTACCCCAACTAAATGGAGAGGCCTTAGAAGAACCCCCCCACTGTTCAGAGGTCATTAAAATACAGTACCCTCTGAATGTAAAAAACGACAAGACACGAAAAGAGTACAAATTGAAACTTCTTTTGGGGAAGCACGAGACACTTTTTGCTGATTTGTATAAAAATGGGAACATAAGCAACCTTATCTTCCACACAGACCATCCCCTGGCATGGCACAGTGCTATACTAGCACACTACCCCTCTGTTAAGAGGGGGGGTGTTAGCGACAGGTGGAAACTCAGGATACTTTCTGAGTCGTCTAATATTAATCTCTATAAATCTGGAACCGTTTTGGTTCAAGGCAACACCAAACAGTTCCAGCTGGACTTTCACCTAATCAAAGAAATAGCTCAGCAGGAGAAGCTCTCCCTTGAGAAAGATACCCCTACCCCGAGCGGATCAGACCAGACCTCTTCATTAAATAACCCCACAGAGCAACCCCAAGCAGAGAGTCAACTTCCCAGCACAGAGTACTACTCCCTCATTGAAATGAAGGATACATTCACCCAGCTGGAGGTAAGGCAGGTGGAGCTGGAACAGCAGGTGAACACACTCCAGTCAGCACAGACCCAGACAACAGTCCAGCACAACAACACCCCCTTAACTAGACCTGGAGAGCTGCAGGTAGAGAGAGACATGTCTGCACTCTGGACTGTGGTGAGACAACATCAACAGGAGAAAGAGCAGGAGCAGGAGAAGAACAGAGCACTAGAGGAGAGGATCAGAGTGCTGGAGGAGAAGGTGAGAACGATGACGGGTGACATAGAACAACCCATTAGAGAGCTGGCCACCCCCGCAGAGAAGCCAGCAGAACAGCCCACCTCAGATCCTGGCCAAAGTCTCGACACCGCAGCAGAACAGTACACCCTAGACCCTGACCATAGCCTCGACATCACACCCAGACAAACAAATGAAGAACCCCAAGCCCTGGGGACCCAAACCCCTCTGAGCAACCCCCCAGTCAGACACCCTGATAGCCCTCATGACGACCCCCCCACACCCACTGAGGACATACACAAGCCACAGATTGTACTCCTTATGGACTCAAACAGGAAATACATACAAGAAAATACACTTTTTCCAAAACACACAGTGTCTAAACTCTGGTGTCCAAACACCCAGCGCGCCCTAGACCTTCTGTCTGAGGACCGACTAGGATCACCCAGCCACATAATAATACACACAGGCACAAACGACCTGAGAACACAGCAGGAAAGGGTGGCCACAGCACTCAAGGGAGTGATAGAAAAAGCTTCTTCTACTTTCCCCAACGCACAAGTGGTTATCTCAACCCTGTTACCACGAAAATACTTCCACCCTGCTACCATTCAGCGGGTAAATGCAAGTATTTCCCGTGACTGTGCATCAAAACCAAATGTCTACCTGGCCCACCACTCCACCCTGGACGTGAACAGCCTTTATAACCGGGTCCACCTATACAAGGCAGCAGTGCCCACCTTCGCCCGGACCCTAAAGGATATCGCCCTCAACCACAGACCCAACACCTCACACAGCAACAGATCAACAGACACCCCGCCCAGACCAGCGAGACACTCTCCCAGACCTGCGGGACCCCCCCCAGGACCTACACATAGAGGACCCCCGCAGAGAGGACCTACATCCAGACCACAGCACCATCAACCACATCTACACCCCCCCACCCCCACCAATTAACTCCCCCCAAGTCAACCATGCCCACACCCCATTTAGGCCCCCCTCAGATCAGACCTATGCCCCTCCTACCCACCCCAAGCCCCCCACTCCCACAAAGAGGGCCTCAACATGAAAGTCACACATACGCCCAGGCCGTGAGCAGGCGAACAGGCCCAACACCCACTCTTACACTAGCCCAAGCCAATGGCATGTACCAGATGCTCAGCAGGCTCTGCTCACAATACTGGCCTGAGGCCAAACCACACAACCAACAACATTAGACACTTTATGGAACACAAAGCCTTCACTATTTCATCCTGGAATATCCAAGGCCTGAGGTCATCTGCCTTTGGCCTAAAGAGCAGGAATCTGGACTTCACCAAAGAAATCGGAAATACAGACATTGTCATCCTACAAGAAACATGGTATAGAGGAGACGGACCCACTGGTTGCCCTCTAGGTTACAGAGAGCTGGTAGTCCCATCCACCAAACTACCAGGTGTGAAACAGGGAAGGGACTCAGGGGGTATGCTAATTTGGTATAGAGCAGACCTAACTCACTCTATTAAATTAATCAAAACAGGAACATTTTACATTTGGTTAGAAATTCAAAAGGAAATTATCTCAACTGAGAAAAATGTCCTCCTGTGTGCTACCTATATCCCCCACTAGAATCCCCATACTTTAATGAAGACAGTTTCTCCATCCTGGAGGGGGATATCAATCATTTCCAGACCCAGGGACATGTACTAGTCTGTGGCGACCTAAATGCCAGAACTGGACAAGAACCTGACACCCTCAGCACACAGGGGGACAAACACCTACCTGGAGGTGACAGCATTCCCTCCCCCATATGCCCCCTAGGCACAACTACGACAACATAACCAACAAAAACGGGTCACGACTCCTGCAGCTCTGTCGCACACTGGGTATGTACATAGTCAATGGTAGGCTTCGAGGGGACTCCTATGGTAGGTACACCTATAGCTCATCTCTTGGCAGTAGTACTGTAGACTACTTTATCACTGACCTCAACCCAGAGTCTCTCAGAGCGTTCACAGTCAGCCCACTGACACCCCTATCAGACCACAGCAAAATCATAGTCTACTTGAACAGAGCAATACTCAATCATGAGGCATCAAAGCCAAAGGAACTGAATAATATTAAGAAATGCTATAGATGGAAGGAAAGTAGTGTTGAAACCTACCAAAAAACAATTAGGAAACAACAAATTAAATCCATTCTAGACAACTTCCTGGACAAAATGTTCCACTGTAATAGTGAAGGTGTAAACTTGGCAGTAGAAAACCTAAACAGTATATTTGACCTCTCAGCTTCCCTATCAAATCTAAAAATCTCTAACAGAAAACCAAAGAAAAGTAATAACAGTGATAAATGGTTTGATGAAGAATGCAAAAACCTAAGAAAAAAATTGAGAAACCTATCCAACCAAAAACATAGAGACCCAGAAAACCTGAGCCTACGCCTTCACTATGGTGAATCACTAAAACAATACAGAAATACAGCATGTCAGAAATCAGCTCAATGTAATTGAAGAATCCATAGACTCTAACAACTTCTGGGAAAATTGGAAAACACTAAACAAACAACAACACGAAGAGCTATCTATCCAAAACGGAGATGTATGGGTAAACCACTTCTCCAATCTTTTTGGCCCTATAACAGAGAACAAACAGCAAAAAAATATACATGATCAAATGCAAATCTTAGAATCAACTATTAAAGACTACCAGAACCCACTGGATTCTCCAATTACATTGAATAAACTACAGGACAAAATACAAACCCTCCAACCCAAAAAGTCCTGTGGTGTTGATGGTATCCTCAATGAAATGATAAAATATACAGACCAAAAATTTAACTCTTTAACATCATCCTTAGCTCTGGCATCTTCCCCAATATTTGGAACCAAGGACTGATCACCCCAATCCACAAAAGTGGAGACAAATTTGACCCCAATAACTACCGTGGGATATGCGTCAACAGCAACCTTGGGAAATCCTCTGCATTATCATTAACAGCAGACTAGTTCATTTCCTCAGTGAAAACAATGTACTGAGCAAATGTCAAATTGGCTTTTTACCAAATTACCGTACGACAGACCACGTATTCACCCTGCACACCCTAATTGACAAACAAACAATCCAAAACAAAGGCAAAGTCTTCTCATGCTTTGTTGATTTCAAAAAAACTTTTGACTCAATTTGGCATGAGGGTCTGCTATACAAATTGATGGAAAGTGGGGTTGGGGGAAAAACATACGACATTATAAAAATCCATGTACACAAACAACAAGTGTGCGGTTAAAATTGGCAAAAAACACACACATTTCTTTCCACAGGGCCATGGGGTGAGACAGGGATGCAGTTTAAGCCCCACCCTCTTCAACATATATATCAACGAATTGGCGAGGGCACTAGAACAGTCTTCAGCACCCGGCCTCACCCTACTAGAATCTGAAGTCAAATGTCTTCTGTTTGCTGATGATCTGGTGCTTCTGTCACCAACCAAGGAGGGCCTACAGCAGCACCTAGATCTTCTGCACAGATTCTGTCAGACCTGGGCCCTGACAGTAAATCTCAGTAAGACAAAAATAATGGTGTTCCAAAAAAAGTTCAGTTGCCAGGACCACAAATACAAATTCCATCTAGACACCGTTGCCCTAGAGCACACAAAAAACTATACATACCTCGGCCTAAACATCAGCGCCACAGGTAACTTCCACAAAGCTGTGAACGATCTGAGAGACAAGGCAAGAAGGGCCTTCTATGCCATCAAAAGGAACATACAATTTGACATACCAATTAGGATCTGGCTAAAAATACTTGAATCAGTTATAGAACCCATTGCCCTTTATGGTTGTGAGGTCTGGGGTCCGCTCACCAACCAAGAATTCACAAAATGGGACAAACACCAAATTGAGACTCTGCATGCAGAATTCTGCAAAAACATCCTCCGTGTACAACGTAAAACACCAAATAATGCATGCAGAGCAGAATTAGGCCAATACCCGCTAATTAGCAAAATCCAGAAAAGAGCTGTTAAATTCTATAACCACTTAAAAGGAAGCGATTCCCAAACCTTCCATAACAAAGCCATCACCTACAGAGAGATGAACTTGGAGACGAGTCCCCTAAGTAAGCTTGTCCTGGGGCTCTGTTCACAAACACAAACAGACCCCACACAGCCCCAGGACAACAACAACAACAACACAATTAAACCCAACCAAATCATGAGAAAACAAGAATTACTTGACACATTGGAAAGACCAAACAAAAAAAAACTGAGCAAACTAGAATGCTATTTGGCCCTAAACAGAGAGTACACAGTGGCAGAATACCTGACCACTGTGACTGACCCACATTTAAGGAAAGCTTTGACTATGTACAGACTCAGTGAGCATAGCCTTGCTATTGAGAAAGGCCGCCGTAGGCAGACCTGGCTCTCAAGAGAAGACAGGCTATGTGCACACTGCCCACAAAATGAGGTGGAAACTGAGCTGCACTTCCTAACCTCCTGCCAAATGTATGACCATATTAGAGACACATATTTCCCTCAGATTACAGCGATCCACAAAGAATTCGAAAACAAACCCAATTTTGATAAACTCCCCTTATCTACTGGGTGAAAAACCACAGTGTGCCATCACAGCTGCAAGATTTGTGACCTGTTGCCACAAGAAAAGGGCAACCAGTGAAGAACAAACACCATTGTAAATACAACCCATATTTATGTTTATTTATTTTCCCATTTGTACTTTAACTATTTGCACATTGTTACAACACTGTATATATACATAATATGACATTTGAAATGTCTTTATTCTTTTGGAACTTCTGAGTGTAATGTTTACTGTTAATATTTATTGTTTATTTCACTTTTGTTTACTATCTACTTCACTTGCTTTGGCAATGTTAACATACGTTTCCCATGCCAATAAAGCCCTTAAATTGAAATTGAATTGAATTGAGTGAGAGAGAGAGAGAGAGAGAGATAGAGAGAGAGAGAGAGAGAGAGACAGACAGGAGAGACAGAGAGGCAGGAAGAAAGAAAGGGTGGGAAGAAAGAGGCAGGAAGGCAAACAGGAGAGAGAGGCAGGCAGGAAGGAGGCAGAGAAACAGACTGGGGAGAGTAAAGAGGCAGGCGGCCAGGCAGTAAATGGGACTGTGTCACATACAGCTCTCTCCCTCTCTACTCATGCTGGAAGGTGATTTGAAAAGTGGGAAGATGAGAGGATGAGAGGAGGAGAGGAAGAGAGGAGAAGAGGAGGAGAGGAGGAGAGGAGGAGAGGAGGAGAGGAGGAGAGAGGAAAGAGAGGAGGAGAGGAGGAGAGGAGGAGAGGAGGAGAGGAGGAGAGAGGAAAGAGAGGAGGAGAGGAGGAGAGGAGGAGAGGAAAGAGGGGAGGAGAGGAAAGAGAAGAGAAGAGGAGGAGAGGAGAGAGGAAAGAGAGGAGGAGAGGAGGAGAGGAGGAGAGGAGAGGAGGAGAGGAGGAGAGAGAGGAGGAGAGGAGGGGAGGAGGAGAGGAGGAGAGGAAAGAGGAAAGAGGAGAGAAGAGGAGGAGAGGAGGAGAGGAAAGAGAGGAGGAGAGGAGGAGAGGAGGAGAGGAGGAGAGGAAAGAGGGGAGGAGAGGAAAGAGAGGAGGAGAGGAGGAGAGGAGGAGAGGAGGGGAGGAGGAGAGGAAGAGAAGAGAAGAGGAGGAGAGGAAAGAGAAGAGAAGAGGAGGAGAGGAGGAGAGGAAAGAGAGGAGGAGAGGAGGAGAGGAGGAGAGGAGGAGAGGAAGAGAGGAGGAGAGGAGGAGAGGAAAGAGAGGGAGGAGAGGAGGAGAGGAGGAGAGGAGGAGAGGAGGAGAGGAGGAGAGGAGGAGAGGAAAGAGAAGAGAAGAGGAGGAGAGGAGGAGAGGAAAGAGAGGAGGAGAGGAGGAGAGGAGGAGAGGAGGAGAGGAGGAGAGGAGGAGAGAGGAAAGAGAGGAGAGGAGGAGAGGAGGAGAGGAAAGAGAAGAGAAGAGGAGGAGAGGAGGAGAGGAGGAGAGGAAGAGAGGAGGAGAGGAGGAGAGGAAAGAGAGGAGGAGAGGAGAAGAGGAGGAGCGGAGGAGAGGAGGAGAGGAGGAGAGGAGGAGAGGAGGAGAGAGGAAAGAAGAAATGAGGGGAAACATTTGAAAGAGGCCTCTTTCTCCCCCTGTCCTCCCTCCCTCCCTCCCTGTTGCTGTTTTTCCTCCCCTCTCCTGGCCCTCCTCTCTCCTCTCAGGACTCCAGCAGCAGTCAGGTCATCTCCAGGCCAGAGCTCC